>NC_061857.1:11860631-11870631 GCF_019202785.1 Penaeus chinensis
CCTGCGTCCATTTAATTGCAATGGAAGTTCCTGATTTTAAAACGTTGCGAAAAGTTTTGAATATACATATACATTTTTCTTTCTTTTTTCTTTTAATTATGGATATTACTTCACTGACCTGTCACACAGGCTGGCTTTCTTGTGACAATTAATTAGTTGAAGTTTGCTCATAAAAACAAGTTATAAAACTCTTTGCACGAAGTTCACTTATTTTAGTTTTCTAAGTAAAACTATGAAAAAGAGTTTATTTTGTTTTTGTGTTTTTTGCCTCTCTTCTTTAAGGAGAAAGATAAAGTGTAGTAAGGACGGATATCTATCTATCTATCTATCTATCTATCTATCTATCTATCTATCTCTCTATATATATATGTATATGTACATGTACACACACACACACACACACACACACACACACACACACACACACACACACACACACACACACACACACACATACATACTCACACACACACACACACACACACACACACACGCACACACACATACACACACACACACACACAGATAGATAGATAGATAGAGAGAGAGAGAGAGAGAAAGAGAGAGAGAGAGAAAGAAAGAAAGAATGAAAGAGAAAGAGAGAGAAAGCGAGAAATAGAGAGAGAGAGAAGATGAAAAAAAAGGAATAACGGGAAATAAAAGCAGAACAGAAATAGGCAAGTTATGACATATGACATATGACACCACATAGGACAAAGGAGCAAGTTCTAGTCCCATTTTAGTCATAAGTTACTTAGAAGTCACTTAGAAATTATAATTCATCTCGTCCCACAATTCCTGACCACCAAAAAGGAAAGATAAACGCAAAACGAAGAAACAGAAAGAAAAGAAGATAGAAATAAAAGACCAAAACGCATTAAACACACACAAATAAGAGAAGGAAACGAAAGACAAAAAGACAAAAGAAAAAAAAACAACTTTCAAAAAAAATACAAAAGAGACAAAAAACACAAACAAAAAACACCCAAAAAATAAATAAAACGAAAAATGAGAATAAAAGAGAGCAAGAAAGAAAAAAAATATATATATATCCTTTAATAAATTCCGGTATTTAGAAATAGAATCCCACCGAACAGCGACTTTTGAAGAAACTTGAAAGCTATTGTCCATCATTCCACCCGCAAGGAAGGATTCCCTTATTCCCAGCCTCACGAAAAATGTATCCCAAAGATAAAGCATCCTGATGGAAAAGGTTTTATCTATGCAGAGGAAGAGGGGGGGGGGGGGGAGAAAGAGAAAAGGGGGGAGAAAGAGAGGGTAGAGAAGGAAGGGGAAGAAAGAGAGAGAAAGAAGGTGGTGGGAGAAAGAGAGAGAGAGAAGGGGGGGTGGGGAAGAGAGAGAGGGGGAGAAAAAACAAGAAAAGGAGAGAGAGGGGAGAGAGAGAGAGAGAGAAAGAGAGAGAGAGAGAGAAAGAGAGAGAGAGAGAGAGAAAGAGAGAGAGAGAGAGAGAAAGAGAGAGAGAGAGAGAGAAAGAGAGAGAGAGAGAGAGAGGGGGGTGGGAGAAAGAGAAAGAGAAAAAGAGTGAAAGTATCTTCAGTCCCTTTGTTTCAAATTATTTAGAGAGAGAGAGAGAGAGAGAGAGAGAGAGAGAGAGAGAGAGAGAGAGAGATCCAAGGTGTGTTTTGACAGAGGGGAAACTTTGCTTGTGTTGAGTCTCAGGATTATTTCTTTTGGTTAAGTGTCTTTGGATTCGGAGATTTTATCTTTTTTTTCGTTTCTTATTTCTCTCTCTCTTTTTCTTCTGAGTTGGAGGAGAAGAGGACGTGGTATCTCTTAGGAATGAAAATTCGAGTTCGTTTTTTTCTTATGTCTTCGAATGTCTCTCTCTCTCTCTCTCTCTCTCTCTCTCTCTCTCTCTCTCTCTCTCTCGTAGATTACTGTTTGTTTGTTTGTTTCGTTTGTTTTTTTATTGTATCTTATTGTATACCTGACGACATATATTCCCAGCATTAAAAAATAAATCTTCAAAAAAATGGAAAGAAAATATAGTTGCACACTCCATGGACAAATATATATATATAAAACAAAAAAATATGATAACGAAACTATTGGAAAAAATAATAGATAAATAATAAAATGATAACAAACACAAAATAATAAAATAAAAACTAATAAACGAAATAGATAAATAAGATAAATAAAACTAAAACGAAAAGAAAATGTGTGGTTTATCTCTCTGTTTATTATAGTGCAAGACGAAGGCAATACTTTCGGTACAACTGGAATCTCACGGGAAGGTGAAATTGAGTAAGAGAATGGGAGGAGGAGGAAGCTCGGGGAAGGTCAGCTGTCTGGATTGAAGGAGGGAAGAAGGATGGGAGAGAGCAGGGGAGTGGGGAAGGAAGGGGGGGATTGTTTGGTTGGGGTGGGGTTTGGGGTTGGGTGGTTGGTTGAGGGGTTGGTGTTTTTTGGTTTGGTATGTGGGAGGTGGCTTTTTTATTGTATGAGGTATGGGGGGTTGGGGGTTTTGGTGTTGGGTGTGTAATAGGGGGAATTTGTGCTGGGGTTTGGTTGTAGTGGCTATTATAGGTAATTGTTTTTGTTGGGTGCGGGTTTGTTTGTTATTGGTGTATTTGTAGGGTGCGGTAGGGTAAGTTAGTGTTGTGGTTTGGTTGTGTGTGGTAAGTTGGTGTTGGTAGGGGGGTTTAAGGTTGTTGGTGTAGTTAGGTAGTCATGGTTGGTAGGTGGTGGGGTCTGTTTTGTAGTTGGTTTAAGTAGTGGTTGTGTTGGGTGTTGGGGGTAGTTTTTTTTGTTAGGAAATTGTTTGGGGGGGTGTATGTAGTGTGGGGTTTTATTGGGGTTTTTAGTTAGTTTTGTTGTGGTAAGTGTGGTTGGGATAGGTTGGGGTTTGTGTTTTAGGGTAGGTTGTTGGGTAGTTTTTTTTGTTTGGTGTGGATTTTTGGTGGGGGGTGGGGCTTGGTGGTGTTGTTTTAGAATAAGGTAGGGGTATGGGGGTTGGTAATGGTGGTGGGAGAGTAGTGGGGTGTGGTGTAAGTGGTATGTTAGTGGTGTCTAGGTTTTTAATAGTGCTTTTTTGGGTGTATTTTGTGGGGGGGTATTGTTAGGGTGGTATGGTGTTGTATAGTAGTTTTATTGAGTGGGGTGTTTTTTTTAGTAAGCGTTCATTTTGGTTTGTATGTGTTTGGTTGTAGGTTTTTTAGGGTGTTAGGTAGTGTTGTGTTATAGGGTTGGAGGTTATTGGGGTGGGTTTTAGTGGTTTAAATTTGGTTGTGTATGTTGGTGTTAAGTGGTGTGGGGTTGTAGGGGTAGTTATAGTTTGTAGGTAAAGGTAGGTGGGTAGTAGTGGTATTAGTTTGTAAGTAGGGGAGGGTTTAGTAATGGGTGAGGTTAGGTTGTTGGGGTATGTAATTTGTTTGGGTGTATGGTTGTATAGGTTGTAAGGGTTAGGGTTGTTTTGGTTAGGTGTGGTTGTGGTATAGTTTTTTTTGGTGTAGTTGTAGTTGTTTTGTTTTGGTGTTAGTGTTGGTTATTTGGGTATATTGGAGGTGTTGTATTGTTATTGTGGTTTAGTTAAGTTGGGTTTGGTAGTGTGTTAAGTGTAAGTATTATTGTTGTGTGTGTGGGGGGTTTGTAGGGTGGTGATGAATGTTTAAGGGTTTGGGTATGGTGGGGTGTGTGGGTAATTGTTGTAAGGTTATCGGTATGTGGTTTGTTGAGTTTTTAGTGGTGTTTGGGGGTTGGTTGTAGGGGTGTTGTTTGTAGTAGTTGTTATGGGTTGGTTGTTATGTTTTGTTGTTTGGTTTAGGTTTGTTGGGTGTGGGGTGTTGTATTGTTTTTTATTTGTAGTGGGGTTTGAGTGTAGTTTTGTTTATGGAGGATTTTTATTGTTGTTGGTGGGGTATGGGATATTAGGTTGTTGGGTTTTCAGTTGGTCGTGGGTTAGGGTAGGGTTGTGGGGTTTGGTGAGTTGGGGTAAGTGTTTTATGGTAGGTAGTCTGGGGAGGGTTAGTTGTTTTGTTGTTATGTGTGATTGTTGTGTGTGTTGGGGTGTTGGGGGTTGTGGGTTTGGGAGTGGGGTTTGAGGAGTTTTTTTAGTTTGTGTATGTTGGTTGTGTTAGTGGGTAGTTTTAGGGATTATGTGTGGAAGGTTGGGGGGGTTAATGTATTAAGTGGGAGGTAGCGGGTATATTTGGTGGGGGGGGGGGTGGGTTTGTAGTGGGGGGTGTTTGTGTATTTTTGAGGGAGGGTTGGTGTGTGGGTGTTGTGGAGTGGGGGAAGGTTGGTGGGGGCTGTGGAGGTGGGTGTTGGGGTGGAGTATGTGGTGGGGTGTTGTGGGGGGAAGTTTGTAATTGGGGTTTAGTGTTTTGGGTTGGTTGGGGGTGGATGTTTTTGTGGATTGATGGTTTTTTTGTTGGTATGGGGGAGTTGGGGGGGGGGTTAGTTGTAGTGTTGTTGTGGTTTGTTGTGGGGGGGAGGTAGTTGGTTTGTTTGTTGGTGGAGGGTTGTTGTATGGTGGTTGGTATTTTTGTTGTGTGTTTTTATTTGGATTGGTAATGGTATGGTAAGGTGGGGTTGTGGGATTTGTTGGTTATAGTAGGTATGTGGGGTGGGTTTTTATTTAGTTTTGTAGGTTAGTGGGTGTGGGTAAGGTGGGTTGTGTTAGTTGGTGGTTGGAGGTGTGGTGGTTGTGAGGTGTGTTTGGGATTGTTGTATTGGGTGGTGTGTGGGGTGGTAGGGGGTTAAGTTGTTGGTGGTTAGTGGTGGTTAGTGGTGGGGGTTGGGTAGGTTGGGTTTATTAGGGAAAGTGTTGGTAGGGGTAGAGTGGTGTTTGGGGGGTGTTAGGGTGTTTTTTTGGTGTTAAGTTGGGGTTAGTTGAGGGTGGGTTGTTAGTAGGGTTTATTAGGGGGGGGTTGGGTTATGGGTAAGGTTCTTTTTTGTGGTGGTAGGGTTTTGGGAGTTATTTTTGTTTGGTTGGTGTTTGGTGGTGGGTTGTGGGGGTTTTGGGTTTTAACTAATTAAATTAGTTGTTATTAGTGTAGCGTTTCAGTGGTGGGTGGGGTTATGTTTTTAGGTTGGGTGGGGGGTTGGAGGGTGTTATAGGTTTGTGGGTTTGTGTGTTTAGGTGTAGGTTTGTTTTTGCGTGTGTTTTTGTTGTTTTTAGGGGAGTGGGTGGTTTTGGGGTTTAAGGGTTCAATATTGGTAGTTGTGTTAAGTGGTGTTGTAGTTGTTTTATGTGTTAGTAGGGGGTTGTTAAGTGTGTTTGTAGGTGGGTTATTTAGGATGGTTGTGGGGTGGGGGATATTAATGGGGTATGGGGTGTATGTTGTTATAGTGTCGGTTAGGTTTTGGTTTGTTGGGTATGGGATGTTTTAATGGTGGTAGTGGGGTTTAATATGGTAGGGTTTTATGGGTTGGATTAGGGTTTTGTTGGGTTGGTTAGTTTAGGGTGTTTGGTGTAGTGTTTGTTTGTTGTATTTTTATGGTGTAAGTGGGGTGTATTGATTTTGTGTGTTGTGTAGTAGTGTATGTGTGTGGTAGTTAAGGTGTGGTGGGTTGCAGGTATTGTAAGTGTGGGTTTTTTAGTGGTATTATTGGGTTTGGGTTGTATTTGTGGGTAGATTGGTGTTGTTATTGGGTGTGGTATGGGGTTATTGTTTGTTGGTTGGTTAGGTTTTTATTTTGGGGTGTGGGTGTGGTCAGTGTATGGATGGGTATTATTTGTAGTAATATGGTGTTAGGTTTTGGGTGTAAATGGTGTGTGTGTTAAGTTGGGTTGTTAAGTTTGGGTGAGTGTATGGGTTATGGGTTGGTTTTGTGGGGTGTTTGGTGGTTGTTAGGTTGTTTGTTTGGTGTTATGTGGTGTTTTTGTGTAAGTAGATGGGTTGTTTTTGTTGTTATTGGGTATTGTGGTTAGTGTATGCGTGGGTGTTTGTGGGGTTTTTAAGGGTTAAGGGTATGTTGGGACGTATAGTTTTGAGTTGTGTTTGGTTAGTGTGTGTTAGGTATTTTATTCGGTTTGGTGTAGGTAGTTTTTGGGTGTTATAGAGGAGGGTTTAAGTATGGGGGTTAAGTGTACTTGGTATAAGGTTTTGTATGTGTGGGGTCTCTGTATTGAGTGGTTTGTGTGGGTTATATAGTATATGGTAGGTTTGGTTGTGTGGTTAGTGTGGTTTTTTTGGGGTAAAGGGGTAGTAAGTTAGTATTTGTTGTAGGTGGTTTGTGTGTTGGGTAGGGGGTTATGTGGGTTTGGGTGTGGTGGGTGTATAGTTAGGGTTGTTGGTAAGAGGTTGGTGTGTAGTGTGTTGGTATAGTTCTTGGTATTTTTTATGTAGCGTAATTGTAATGTATTGTTGGATTTGGTTTGTAGTTTGTTGGGATTTAAAGGATGATAGGGGTGGGTTCGTATTATAAGTGTTTATTTATGTAGTGGGGTGTTAGTTGGGGTTGGTATGGGTGTTTTTGCTATATGGTTTAGCAGTGGGTTGTTTTTTTTGTGGTTTGTATAATTTGGTTGTGTTTGTTGGTGTATGTTGTGTATGGGTAATTTGTTTTATTGTGGTAGTTATTTTGGGGTTTTTTTTGTTGTTTGTGTTGTATTGGTATGTTGTATGGTAGGTGTTTGTTTTGTTTTTAGTTAGTTTTTGTAGGTTTTAGTTTGGTTGTGGTGGGTTTATTGTTGTTTGGTTTGGGGGTTTTAGGTAAAGGTTGTTTTGTGTGTTGTGAGTGTGATATGGTTAGGGTTGTGGTGTGGTGTAGGTTAGTTTTTTAGTAAGGGTGTTTAGTGGTTTTAGTGGTTTTTGTGTTGTTATTGGGTGTTGGTTGTTGGTAGGGTTGTTGTTGTGGATTATTGGTGTTGGTGGGGTGTTGTTTTTTTGTAGGGTTATTATAGTGGGTAGTAGTTGGGGTGTTGGTCTGTTATGTTGGTTGGGTATCGTGTATTTTTGTGTGTATGGTTTGGTGTTTGTTGATGGTGGTGTGTGTGTGTGGGGGTGTGGAGTGTGGGGGGAAGTAAGGGGGGGGGGGGATGTTGGGGGGGGTTTTGTGTGGTGGTGTTGGTTGGTGGGGGGTGGGTGGGTTGTGGTAGGTGGTTTGGGTTGGGGTTGTGTGTGTTGTGGGTGTATGGGTGGATGGGTGGTATTTGTGTATGTGTATTGGTTTAAGTGTAAGGTTGTGGTGGTGGGGGGGTGTGGGTGTTTATGGGTTTTGTTTAATGTGTGGGTGTTGTTGGGTTGGAGTGTTGGGGTGGTAAGGGTGGGTTTAATATTTTGTTGTGTGTGTTGGGTTTTTGTTTGTAGGGGTTATTGTGTGTTTGTTTTGGGGTAGTGGTGGTTGTGAGGTTAAGGGTGGGTTGTGGGGTGGTATTTGTTTTGGTTGGGTGGGTGTACGGTGGGTTTTGTTGGGTATTTGGGGTTTGGATAGGTTTGGGGGGGGGGTTGGGTGGTATGTAGTTTGAATTGGTTGGGTAGGGTGGGGTGTGTTGGTTAAGTTTGGTTGGTGGTTTGTGGGGGTGAGTTTTTGGTTGTGGTGTAGGGTGTGTTAGTGGTAGGGTGTATTTGTGTGTAGGTGTCGGGGTGTGAGGTTTGGGATGGGATTCATTTTTATTGGGTGTGTGTTTTTTATTGTTGGTATTTAGGTTTAAGTATTTGTAATAAGTGGGGTGGGTAGGTTGGGTGTTAGTGTGGGTGGAGGTGTTTTGTGGGGTGGTGGTGGTTTTTGGGTGTATAAGTGGTTGTTTGGGTGTATAGGTTGGGTTTATTGTTGTGTTTAAGTATGGTGTTTTTTGTAATGTTTAAGGTGGTGTTGGTAGTGTAGCTGGGGGGGTTTTGTGTGGTGTAGTATGTTGTTGTTTGTGGTGGGTGTGGGTTAATTGTAAGTGTGGTGTAGGTTGGGGATTAGGTGTGGGTTTGTTGGGTTGTTAGCGTTTGATTAGATGTTGTTTTGATGGTTTGGGGTTGTGTTGGTTTGTGTTATGTGAGTTGGGGGTCATGTTGTTTATATGGGGGGGTTAGTTTTAGGGTCTAGTGGTATGTGTTTGTAATGAGGTTATTCTATTTAGATTTATTTTTGGTGTTGTGTTAAGGTTTTTTCTTTTAATTGGGGTATTTATGGGGGGTGGTGGTATTTGAATGTGGTGGGGGTAGGTTCGTTGGGGTGGGTAGTTTTGTGTAATTGTTGTGGGTTTTATTTTAAGGTGTGGTTTTGTTAAGTAGGTTTGTGTATTAAGGTTGGTTTTATTTATGGTTTGGTTTGGTATGGTGGTTGATAGTATGGTTGTTATAGTGGGTGGTGGGGTAAGTTTTCTGTTGGTGTAGGTTGTTTTTAGGGTGGTGTTATGTGTTGGTGGTGGTGTGTTATGGTTGTGGTTTTTAGTTTTGTTTATGGAGGGTTTTGTATTTGTTTTTGTAGTGTTTGTGTAAGTTGGGAGGGTTGGGTAATGGGTTGTTTTTGTTTTTTTTGGGGTAGTATCTTTGGGTTGTAGGTAGTGTGTGGTTTGTAGTTTTGGTTTGTGTGGGGTAGGTGGTGTGGGGGGGGGTTGGGGGGGTAGGGTGTATGTTTGTGTGTTTGTGGGGTATTAATGGTGTATGTTGGATTTTGTGGGCGGTTTGGGGTTGTTTTCGTGGTAAGTATTTGTGTTATGGGTTGTTGGAGTAGTTTTGGTGTGTAAGGTGTATTATGTCTGTTAGTTTTGTGTTAGGTTATTGTTGGTGGTTAGGTTAGGGTGTTTGGGGGGTGGTTTTTGTGTGTGGTGTTGGGTATGTTGGTGGTTATGGTTGTTATAATGTTGGTGGGGTTTATTGGTGGTGTAGTTTTTTTGTATTGTGGTTTTAGGTAGGGGTTGTGGTGTTAGGGGGTATTTTTGTGGTTTGTTATGTTTATGGTGGGTGGTCTGTAGGGTGGTAAGGTTTTTGGTTGGGTAGGTTTGGTGTTAGGTGGGTTTTGTGTTCGGGGTTAAGGGTTTGTATATTTTTTAGGTGTGTGTAGTAGTTTATGTAGTAGGTATTAGTTTGTGGGTGGTTTATTATATTGTATTTTGGGTGTTTTGGTTAGGTTTTTAGTAGGTATGTGTTAGTTGTAGTTGGTATGTTGGTTGTAGTAATTTGTTTGGTGGGTTATAGTTTATGGGTAGTGTTGGTATTCATATTGTAATGGTTTGGTGTAGTTAGGGTTTGGTTGGTAAGTGTTATGGTGGTTGTGGGGTATAGGGTGTTTGGTAGGTGGGTTTGGTGTTGGTGTTTTGGGGGTGTGTTGGTGTGAGTTTGGTGGTAAGGTGGTTCGTTTATTTTGATGTGGGTAATAGTATGTTTTTATGGTACTTCTGTAGTTATGTTTTAGGTGGTTTTGGTGTTTGGTAGTTTGTATTTAGTTTATTGGGTGTTAAGGTGGGTTTTTGGTGCGTGTGGGTTGTGTTGTTTTATATTGGGTTGTATTTGTATAGGTAAAGGGTAAGGGAAGGTAGGTAGTGGTTAATGTATTTTTGTTGGGTAGGGTGGTGGTGGTAGTGGGGGTGGTGGTTTTTTAGGTGTTATTTGCGGTGTTTAGGTAGTTGTTGTTTTGTAGTAGTGGTATAAGGTGTGTTTTGTTATGGTAGTAAGTGGGTGTATGGTCTTAATTATTAAGGGTTAGGGTTGTTTTATGGGGGTTTTTAGTGTAAGTGGTATGTTTAATTAGTAAAATGTGGTAGTTTTTGGGGTTTGTATTATTTATATTAGTATATGTATGTTTGGTTTTGGGTATTTATGTAAGTTAGTGGTATAAGTTTCTGTGTGGGGTGTGTGTGAATTAAGTTTAAGGGTAAGGGTATTAATTGTGTATGTGTTTAATAGTGTTGTTTTTATGTAAGTTAATGGGTTGTAGGTTAGTTTGTTTTATGGGTTTTAAGAGGTTATGTATGTAAGTGTATTCGATATGATTCGGGTGGTGGTGTTTTAAGGTTATATTGTGTGGTAGTAAGTTTATGGTTTGGTTGTTGGTGGTTGTAGGTTTTGAGGGATTAGGTGGTTAAGGTTGTTGTGTAAAT
>NC_061857.1:11888131-11908131 GCF_019202785.1 Penaeus chinensis
AGAAATGAGTGAACGTATGTACATATAGACAGAGAGGACGATTGCAGCAAGCGTTGGCCGGGCTGCGAGATGCCAGGGCCCGCGAGAGCACGGGAGGCTGGCGGTGAGATGAGGAAGAGATGGCAGGCTGTGGGAGGCCACCTTACAGTTTCCTTCCCCGTCCTGGGTCGAAACGCAGTGGAGACCTGAAAAATACAAGAAGCCTGAGTCCTGACCGTACACAAGGAGTGGCATTAGCGTGAAACTGCGACCCTTTGAAAATAAATATAAATATAAAACCAGAGTTTTGAGTAAAGAGAATGTATTTCTAGGGACTGGAAAGTCGCTCCTGAAGTCAGCAGCTTCTTTCTCCTGGGTTGGAACTGGTTAGAAGAGAGAGCTGAACATCACCCTTCCATAACAAGGCCGCATTAGCAATTCCCCAACAAACCACAGCTAACAGCTATCCTCAAGCCAGAGTGGCACTAGACCGGAACTCTCTGGCGCTGAGGTCCCTATTGATTCAAACCAGCATTGCTTGTTCCTGTGTGGCACTAAGCCAAAGGCGCACTGAAACAAGGTCCCTAAATGACTGCAGCTAACATCACACCTCATTTCAATGTGGCACTAGGCCAAAGGCGCACTGAAAAGAGGGTCCCTAATCACATTGTTTGTCAGAGAGGGCAGGATCTTGTACATAAGATGTCAGGACTGCAACCCAAGGGTCGTCATTCACTGGCTCATCCTCAACTTCTGGAGCAGCATCATCAGCATAAGTCAGTTCTAGTGGTGGAAGGTAAGGTCGAAGGTGGTTGAGGTGAGCTCGTAGAATCTTTCCAGAATCAAGATCCTGGATTTCAAAGGAAACAGGCCCTAACCGCTTAGCAACACGAGCAGGACCCTGCCACTTTGGTCCTAGTGGCCGTGGCACCATCTCTTTGTACCATACCAGTTGTCCTACATCAGGAGTAAAGTTACCTCTTGCACGTCTGTTATAGTATCTCCTATATACACCTTGTGCATCCCTTGAAGCGTTGACAGCTGCACGCCGGGCAGTCCTGAGTCTTTCTTGAAAATCATAATTTTCAGCAAATAAAGTTTCATTTATTAAACCCACAGGGAAGTATGCATGTCTCCCTGTGAGCGGATACAATGGCTGTTCTCCCGTTGACCGGTGTATAGCTGAATTGAGAGCTAGACGCAGCTCTGGTATAAGCTTATGCCAAGTACCCGGGCGATCTCCAACAACTGACCTTAGAGCGGCTTTCACAACCCGGTTTGTACGCTCTACAAGACCATTTGCCTGAGGGTGGTACCGGATGGTGAAGTGGTGTGAGGCCTGAAGCAGCTCAACAAGTTCACTAAACATCTGTGCAATAAACTGCCTTCCGTTATCAGTTTGGATGATACGAGGTGGACCAAAATAGGTCACCCAGTGGTCCAAGAAAGCTTGGTGTACTCTGGAGGCAGTGATATCCTTCATTGGGACAATCTGAATGAAGCGGGTATGTTGGTCAACAATGGTTAAAGCCCACCTCATTGGTACTTGACTTACATCTAGAATATCCATTAAAACTCGTTCTAAGGGGTAGAGAGCAAGAGGTGCTTCTGCCATTGGCACTCGTTGAGCAACTCCTCTGGACTGTTGGCAGGTAAGACATCGTTCCACATATTTTCTGACATCCTGTAACATATTAGGCCAGTAGAACATACCACGCAGGTTCTCATACGTCCTGTGTATCCCTGGGTGCATAGCCAATGGTGGTGTATGTGCTGCTTTCAAGGCTGAATCCTGTAGTTTCTGGGGGACACAAAGCTGATAGATAATTTTGCCTGGCAGGTGCCTCAAGCGGTATAGGACTCCATCCTTTAGCTCAAAGTCAGACAGAGGCATCGGCAGCTTCTTTCTAGGCACTGTTCCTTCCTGCAGATAACACAGTATATCTTTAAGCTTGAGATCTTCATGTTATTCCTCGGCAAGTTTCTCGGCAGACAGTTCATTTACATCTACAGGGGCAACTTGACGTGACAGGAAGTCAGGCACATGGTTTGTGGGACCTTCCTTATACCTAATGTCAAAGTCATAAAACGACAAGTCATGGGCATATCGTGTCATTCGCGGTGACTTGGTGCGCTGCTTGAAGATATACACTAAGGGCCGGTGGTCAGTGAAGACGAGGAATTTACGACCATATAAATAAGGATCGAACACCCTGACACCTTCAACCACTGCTAGGGCTTCACAGTCTATAGCCGGATATCGTGTCTCAGGGTCCCTCAGCTTCCAGCTATAATATGCAATGGCATGTGGTGCTCCCTGGTCATCCCTCTGGAGGAGAACAGCTCCAAGGGCTAGACTGCTAGCATCAGTATGGAGCTCAAACGGCCGTGTGAAGTCTGGCTGTTTTAAAACAGGTGCTGTAGCAAGCCTTTCCTTTAGTTTAGCAAAAGCCTGTTGCTGTTCTTCCTCCCATTTCCATCGTTGTCCCTTTTTCAATAGTAGGTGAAGTGGAGCGGCAATGTTGGCATAACTTTCAATGTGTTTCCGGAAGAAACCTGTTGCCCCAAGAAAACGTCGGACTTCTTTAATGGTCCTTGGTGCTGGTGTCTCCATGATCGCAACTACTTTCTTACGATCTGGTGCCACACCTTCAGGAGAGATGGTAAACCCTAGGAAGTTGATGCTTGTGGCAGCGATGGTGCACTTCTCTGGATTTAACTTCAAGCCAGCAACCATTAGCAACTGTAACATTTCTTCCAAATCCTTCAAGTGTTGATCAAAACCTCGAGAGTATACAACTATATCATCTAAATATGCCAAAGTGTGGCGTCCAAGCACGGGAGATAACACAAAGTTCATCGTTCGTTGGAAAGTGGTTGGAGCTGTACTGAGACCAAAAGGGAGACGCTGGAACTGGAACAAGCGATAGCCATCACAAAAGGCTGTTTTGGGTCGGTCATCAGGGTGAACATCTACGCTCCAATAGGCTGCCCTAGCATCAAGCGTTGTAAAGGTGTCAGTAGGGCTCAGCTCATCCAGCAACTCATCAATACGAGGCAAAGGGTATGTGTCCGCTGTAGTTATTTGATTGAGCTTGCGGTAGTCCACACAAAATCTCAGAGCTCCCCCCTTTTTCTTCACTAAGACCACAGGGCTGAGCCATGGTGAAGTTGATGGCTCAATCACACCAGCCCTAAGCATAGAGTTGCACTGTTCCCTGATCACATTTCTTGTAGTTTGTGGAAGACGCCACTGACGTGTAGAACCTGGTGCAGCATCTCCTGTCTCAATTCGGTGCTGGATGTTCGGTATGTGACCAATAGTTTCTTCACCTCCATCAAAAAGAAGCTGGTACTGATTAAGTAGTGTCTGTAGCTTCTCCTTCTGGGTAGTATCTAAGTGGTCTAACTTCAAAGCTGGGCCATTGTCTTGAACTGGGGCATCATCTAAAAGGCCAGATGCTTCAACAGCTGCAAGGGCTTGTGATGGTGGTAATTCCCCTGTGAAAAAATCATAATTGTCGAAGCCAAAGTCTTCTAAACCATAGGTACGATCAAACTGGTCATCCTCCCAAGCAAACTCTTCCTTCTGTGTGTCATCATCCCAACCTGTAGAGTAAGTGGCATCTGCTGGATCCTTGTCTTTATGAGATGCGGGACGTGAAGAGTATATCTCCTCAATAGCAGCTACTGTCCCCAAACGTGTCCCCTGGGTTAACCGAATTGCCTTTGCTGTGTCATTCAGTGCCCACACAGGGCAGTAGCGTCCTGAGACAGTGTTGACAATGTAAGGCGACATGCATGCAGCTGATGCTTGGGGTTTAAAGATAACGTCTCCATCACTGGGGCCAGACTTAGCAACCACACCCTCTATGAAGCGCCCAGTGTGCGGTGGAAGCTCTGTCGTCCGTCTGAGGTGTACAATGGCTGATAAGGTCTTTAGTTGAGGTGAAAACAGTGTTTGTTCCTCTGGGTCTACATCGACAATACCTATCTGCATGGAGTGAGCATCAGTGTATGTGACTGGGAATGTACAACCCTCTATGGTAAGGCATGCCCAGTCTTCCTTGGCATCAGAAGACAAGCAGTATGACGTCCTTCTTAAAAAGTCCATTCCCAAGAGCATGTCTCCTGGGAACCTTATGTCGCACACAGCAACACGATGATGTAGTGGTGTATCTGAGTCAATGTAGAAGGGAAGAGTAACTTCACAAAGAGTATCCAGTGGGTTGTTGGACACACCCTTCAGCACATGGGTAGCATCTTTGCGGTACAAGTTTCCATGGGGGTCAATGAACTGGAGAGTCTTTGGTTTCATGATGGTTGCCTCAGATCCGGTATCGACAAAACACAGGATCGTAGTGCCATTAACAGTCATCGGCACGAGTGGTCGTCCCGTGCATCCTGGGGATCTCACTGACGCGACTATTACTGGAGGTATAGTTGCTTTGACGTGTGCTCCCTGGGTCACCTTGGCCAGGGGATCTGGGAGCTCCGTCCCCCTGGCTCTGCCGAAAGGGACAGTCCCTGACAAAATGCTCCGAGCTGCGGCACTCATAACATCGGCGGTTAAACTGTGGGGTTGAGGTATCTCTTCTTGCCTTTGCGCGACATTCTGCAGTGTCATGTGTCATCAGCCTGTGATACTCGCACCACCTATGGCCAGTAACTTGTTGATTGTTCATCGGCCGTGCTGCAACTGGCATTGCATACACATCACGAGCCCTTGAAGGACGGCTTGGACGTTGGGTCCAGTCTTCTGGTTGACGAGCTGGGGAACAGTGTTGAATGCCGTGCCGAGAATTCCAAATCCGTTGAGCCGCCTCGGCAATCTGAGCTGGGCTTCCATCTTCTTTTAAGGCCAAAAAATCATGTAGCCAAGCAGGGAGACCACTTATGAACACCCTCTTCACGAGTTGTGATGGATCGCCAATTGCTTCACGATGATCTCGGTGTCCCTGGTATACACTGCCTTCAAGCTGAAGGAAAAAGTCCATTGGAGCCTGCCCTGGTACCATCTTGATGTCGTAGAGTACCTTGAAGAAGTCAGCCGAGGTGTAGGTGCCCCTAAACTTGCTCCTAAGTGCTGTTTTAAAGGTATTCCAGTCGGTGATGTTGTCGAACAGTGGAGAGTTGATGATTAGTTCAGCTGATCCACGACAGTTTGCCCTGGCTGCTTGGATGTAGGCTTCTGATGTTGTAGGCTTTATGATGTTTTCGATAGCTCGGATCCACCCCTCTACTTCCTGGTTTTTCTTAAGTGGCTGAGAGGCTGACACCTCTCCCCTGAAGTGTGGTATAGTCTCCTTTGTAAACACATAGTTCACAGTTGGTGCACTGGAAACCATAGAGGGCTGACACTCTGGGGGACCACTGCGACGTGGAGAAAAACTACGCAGTGAAGGTAATGGGGCAGCATGATATGGCAAAGTCGACACCGGGTCCTGCTGATTTCCAGTAGTACGAGACTGGGAAACCCGTTCTGGAGTCGAAGGACGGCTTCTAGGAACAGGCTGTGGATGATCCCTAGCGAGAGTTGTGTTGCAGGCCTGCGGAATAGCAACATCTGGCACCCGTGAAGTTCTTGCAAGTCCGCGAGCTTCCTCCAGTTCCGAGTTGCGCTGCTGAAGTTGTTGACGCAGCTCATGGATCTCTGCATCCCTCATACTGCCTTGTACTTGGGGTGACGTGGTTGGTAATCCAGGCAAGTTCCGCTGGTACCCCTGGAGTTGTCGCTGTGCCTTGACTAACTCCTCGGACCTCTCTTCCAGCTGACGACGAAGCTGTTGCACGAGTTCATCCCGTTCTGGCTGAGGCTCTGGCTGGGGATTATCTGCTTCGGCTGGAGAAAGCTGCCTTTCAGTGCTATGTCGTTGAAGAGCTTCTTCATGTTGTTGAAGTCGGAGATCGTTTTGTTCTTTATACTCTCGGAATTCAGTGACCAGAGTGTTTATCTTTTCCATTATCTCCTCAAACATGCTAACTTCCGCCACCATAACTTCTACAGCTCTGCTAAAGTCTGGATTCGACCCGGCAGCAGCAGCAATAACGTGATCTGAACGAACTGGAGAAGTCACACGCAAGGCAGGTTGACTATTAGGGCGGGTATCGCGGCGCTCTTGAAGCTTTTCGTATCTCTCCTGCCTGGATGTTCCCTTTGGCATACTCGTAAAACAATGCGAGAGACTGCAAACAATACCGCACAATGACACAAGATAATTCCCTTAGCGACTACGAACCTTCTCAGCACCTTATTAAGTCAGCAGAACACGGTCCAGCACACCATTGTCACACATCAAAGCACTGCACACAAGTACGAAGATCAGCCAACATACAAAGGAACGATACAAAAGAAAGCCAGAAAAGAAAACAAAGCTGGTAAAAAGAAAGGTTATTTTAAAACTAAACTACGTGAGCCACTAAAATCTAGCTAGACGAGCTGATTATAAGCACGATAAAAGCAAAAGCAATGGTTAAACACAAAACAAATGTTAAACTGTAAAAATAAATGGTTAAACACTGTAAAAGAAATGGTTAAATACGGTACGAAAATAACACATCAGCTTTTAAAAAGTCGATAAAACAACTAAACAGTAAACCTGAAATAAGATGCAATAATTTAAAGCACAAGAAATGCGTGGCTCACCAATATCTACAATAAACATGCATGATATAACCTTGCAGAAATAAAGGGCTAGGCTGGACGTATTTATGTCAAAGACCTACTTAACTTAAACACTTGATTACTGACAGGTAACACATTTGGAAAGAAAAACATTAAAATTCATGAAACAGAAAGGTGGTATAACACATCCCACCGCTGCCACCAAAATATTCCTGTAGTGGGTAATTGTGGCTCCGTAGCCATTATTAATCTGTTTGCAATGGGTTCATTATCAAGTTGATTCCCAAGGAATGGTAGTGTGAGTGCTTATTATAGTATGTAGCATCTAAAAAACTGGTTTATATTTAATATTTAAGATAAAGAATCATGTCCAGCTCCTGTGCACAATTGAAATAGCCAGGAAAACAGAACTTAGCTTGTATTTTTCCCGTGTCATGTGATGCCAAGACGTGCCGAGTTTTCCACCTTCCGCTCAGCAAGAAAATCACCCAGGAGGAGAGCAAAACGCCGTTGTTTCGAGGAAAATGAATCTATTTCCCGCTCAACGCGGCTTATATTTATAAAGTTCGTGACGTCACAACCCACGCCAAACATCATTCGCAAAATAGAAAGTTTGTACAAAAATCATTAAATCAGACACTAAAATTATAAATAAAATGAGCTTCATAACAAGATAAGACATAGAAAAATAAACACTTAAGGTGAAGTTGACAGAAAGAAGTACAATGGATAAAATATGATGTTAAAACAGATTCCTCTTAAAATGAGAATAAGCTTCCGCAGACAAAAATAAAATGACAAAAATACGATACAAAAAAAGAAGATAATTTAAAATTATACAAGTAACCGTGAAGCTCACAGAAGAAGCGAAAAATAATTTGCGTAAAGGAATCGCAGATGAGAGGACGGGGTCAAAGGGCAAACTCAAGCAGAAGTGACATATAGGAACCAAAGTAAAGTGGAACAATAAAACAGAAATGAGTGAACGTATGTACATATAGACAGAGAGGACGATTGCAGCAAGCGTTGGCCGGGCTGCGAGATGCCAGGGCCCGCGAGAGCACGGGAGGCTGGCGGTGAGATGAGGAAGAGATGGCAGGCTGTGGGAGGCCACCTTACAGTTTCCTTCCCCGTCCTGGGTCGAAACGCAGTGGAGACCTGAAAAATACAAGAAGCCTGAGTCCTGACCGTACACAAGGAGTGGCATTAGCGTGAAACTGCGACCCTTTGAAAATAAATATAAATATAAAACCAGAGTTTTGAGTAAAGAGAATGTATTTCTAGGGACTGGAAAGTCGCTCCTGAAGTCAGCAGCTTCTTTCTCCTGGGTTGGAACTGGTTAGAAGAGAGAGCTGAACATCACCCTTCCATAACAAGGCCGCATTAGCAATTCCCCAACAAACCACAGCTAACAGCTATCCTCAAGCCAGAGTGGCACTAGACCGGAACTCTCTGGCGCTGAGGTCCCTATTGATTCAAACCAGCATTGCTTGTTCCTGTGTGGCACTAAGCCAAAGGCGCACTGAAACAAGGTCCCTAAATGACTGCAGCTAACATCACACCTCATTTCAATGTGGCACTAGGCCAAAGGCGCACTGAAAAGAGGGTCCCTAATCACATTGTTTGTCAGAGAGGGCAGGATCTTGTACATAAGATGTCAGGACTGCAACCCAAGGGTCGTCATTCACTGGCTCATCCTCAACTTCTGGAGCAGCATCATCAGCATAAGTCAGTTCTAGTGGTGGAAGGTAAGGTCGAAGGTGGTTGAGGTGAGCTCGTAGAATCTTTCCAGAATCAAGATCCTGGATTTCAAAGGAAACAGGCCCTAACCGCTTAGCAACACGAGCAGGACCCTGCCACTTTGGTCCTAGTGGCCGTGGCACCATCTCTTTGTACCATACCAGTTGTCCTACATCAGGAGTAAAGTTACCTCTTGCACGTCTGTTATAGTATCTCCTATATACACCTTGTGCATCCCTTGAAGCGTTGACAGCTGCACGCCGGGCAGTCCTGAGTCTTTCTTGAAAATCATAATTTTCAGCAAATAAAGTTTCATTTATTAAACCCACAGGGAAGTATGCATGTCTCCCTGTGAGCGGATACAATGGCTGTTCTCCCGTTGACCGGTGTATAGCTGAATTGAGAGCTAGACGCAGCTCTGGTATAAGCTTATGCCAAGTACCCGGGCGATCTCCAACAACTGACCTTAGAGCGGCTTTCACAACCCGGTTTGTACGCTCTACAAGACCATTTGCCTGAGGGTGGTACCGGATGGTGAAGTGGTGTGAGGCCTGAAGCAGCTCAACAAGTTCACTAAACATCTGTGCAATAAACTGCCTTCCGTTATCAGTTTGGATGATACGAGGTGGACCAAAATAGGTCACCCAGTGGTCCAAGAAAGCTTGGTGTACTCTGGAGGCAGTGATATCCTTCATTGGGACAATCTGAATGAAGCGGGTATGTTGGTCAACAATGGTTAAAGCCCACCTCATTGGTACTTGACTTACATCTAGAATATCCATTAAAACTCGTTCTAAGGGGTAGAGAGCAAGAGGTGCTTCTGCCATTGGCACTCGTTGAGCAACTCCTCTGGACTGTTGGCAGGTAAGACATCGTTCCACATATTTTCTGACATCCTGTAACATATTAGGCCAGTAGAACATACCACGCAGGTTCTCATACGTCCTGTGTATCCCTGGGTGCATAGCCAATGGTGGTGTATGTGCTGCTTTCAAGGCTGAATCCTGTAGTTTCTGGGGGACACAAAGCTGATAGATAATTTTGCCTGGCAGGTGCCTCAAGCGGTATAGGACTCCATCCTTTAGCTCAAAGTCAGACAGAGGCATCGGCAGCTTCTTTCTAGGCACTGTTCCTTCCTGCAGATAACACAGTATATCTTTAAGCTTGAGATCTTCATGTTATTCCTCGGCAAGTTTCTCGGCAGACAGTTCATTTACATCTACAGGGGCAACTTGACGTGACAGGAAGTCAGGCACATGGTTTGTGGGACCTTCCTTATACCTAATGTCAAAGTCATAAAACGACAAGTCATGGGCATATCGTGTCATTCGCGGTGACTTGGTGCGCTGCTTGAAGATATACACTAAGGGCCGGTGGTCAGTGAAGACGAGGAATTTACGACCATATAAATAAGGATCGAACACCCTGACACCTTCAACCACTGCTAGGGCTTCACAGTCTATAGCCGGATATCGTGTCTCAGGGTCCCTCAGCTTCCAGCTATAATATGCAATGGCATGTGGTGCTCCCTGGTCATCCCTCTGGAGGAGAACAGCTCCAAGGGCTAGACTGCTAGCATCAGTATGGAGCTCAAACGGCCGTGTGAAGTCTGGCTGTTTTAAAACAGGTGCTGTAGCAAGCCTTTCCTTTAGTTTAGCAAAAGCCTGTTGCTGTTCTTCCTCCCATTTCCATCGTTGTCCCTTTTTCAATAGTAGGTGAAGTGGAGCGGCAATGTTGGCATAACTTTCAATGTGTTTCCGGAAGAAACCTGTTGCCCCAAGAAAACGTCGGACTTCTTTAATGGTCCTTGGTGCTGGTGTCTCCATGATCGCAACTACTTTCTTACGATCTGGTGCCACACCTTCAGGAGAGATGGTAAACCCTAGGAAGTTGATGCTTGTGGCAGCGATGGTGCACTTCTCTGGATTTAACTTCAAGCCAGCAACCATTAGCAACTGTAACATTTCTTCCAAATCCTTCAAGTGTTGATCAAAACCTCGAGAGTATACAACTATATCATCTAAATATGCCAAAGTGTGGCGTCCAAGCACGGGAGATAACACAAAGTTCATCGTTCGTTGGAAAGTGGTTGGAGCTGTACTGAGACCAAAAGGGAGACGCTGGAACTGGAACAAGCGATAGCCATCACAAAAGGCTGTTTTGGGTCGGTCATCAGGGTGAACATCTACGCTCCAATAGGCTGCCCTAGCATCAAGCGTTGTAAAGGTGTCAGTAGGGCTCAGCTCATCCAGCAACTCATCAATACGAGGCAAAGGGTATGTGTCCGCTGTAGTTATTTGATTGAGCTTGCGGTAGTCCACACAAAATCTCAGAGCTCCCCCCTTTTTCTTCACTAAGACCACAGGGCTGAGCCATGGTGAAGTTGATGGCTCAATCACACCAGCCCTAAGCATAGAGTTGCACTGTTCCCTGATCACATTTCTTGTAGTTTGTGGAAGACGCCACTGACGTGTAGAACCTGGTGCAGCATCTCCTGTCTCAATTCGGTGCTGGATGTTCGGTATGTGACCAATAGTTTCTTCACCTCCATCAAAAAGAAGCTGGTACTGATTAAGTAGTGTCTGTAGCTTCTCCTTCTGGGTAGTATCTAAGTGGTCTAACTTCAAAGCTGGGCCATTGTCTTGAACTGGGGCATCATCTAAAAGGCCAGATGCTTCAACAGCTGCAAGGGCTTGTGATGGTGGTAATTCCCCTGTGAAAAAATCATAATTGTCGAAGCCAAAGTCTTCTAAACCATAGGTACGATCAAACTGGTCATCCTCCCAAGCAAACTCTTCCTTCTGTGTGTCATCATCCCAACCTGTAGAGTAAGTGGCATCTGCTGGATCCTTGTCTTTATGAGATGCGGGACGTGAAGAGTATATCTCCTCAATAGCAGCTACTGTCCCCAAACGTGTCCCCTGGGTTAACCGAATTGCCTTTGCTGTGTCATTCAGTGCCCACACAGGGCAGTAGCGTCCTGAGACAGTGTTGACAATGTAAGGCGACATGCATGCAGCTGATGCTTGGGGTTTAAAGATAACGTCTCCATCACTGGGGCCAGACTTAGCAACCACACCCTCTATGAAGCGCCCAGTGTGCGGTGGAAGCTCTGTCGTCCGTCTGAGGTGTACAATGGCTGATAAGGTCTTTAGTTGAGGTGAAAACAGTGTTTGTTCCTCTGGGTCTACATCGACAATACCTATCTGCATGGAGTGAGCATCAGTGTATGTGACTGGGAATGTACAACCCTCTATGGTAAGGCATGCCCAGTCTTCCTTGGCATCAGAAGACAAGCAGTATGACGTCCTTCTTAAAAAGTCCATTCCCAAGAGCATGTCTCCTGGGAACCTTATGTCGCACACAGCAACACGATGATGTAGTGGTGTATCTGAGTCAATGTAGAAGGGAAGAGTAACTTCACAAAGAGTATCCAGTGGGTTGTTGGACACACCCTTCAGCACATGGGTAGCATCTTTGCGGTACAAGTTTCCATGGGGGTCAATGAACTGGAGAGTCTTTGGTTTCATGATGGTTGCCTCAGATCCGGTATCGACAAAACACAGGATCGTAGTGCCATTAACAGTCATCGGCACGAGTGGTCGTCCCGTGCATCCTGGGGATCTCACTGACGCGACTATTACTGGAGGTATAGTTGCTTTGACGTGTGCTCCCTGGGTCACCTTGGCCAGGGGATCTGGGAGCTCCGTCCCCCTGGCTCTGCCGAAAGGGACAGTCCCTGACAAAATGCTCCGAGCTGCGGCACTCATAACATCGGCGGTTAAACTGTGGGGTTGAGGTATCTCTTCTTGCCTTTGCGCGACATTCTGCAGTGTCATGTGTCATCAGCCTGTGATACTCGCACCACCTATGGCCAGTAACTTGTTGATTGTTCATCGGCCGTGCTGCAACTGGCATTGCATACACATCACGAGCCCTTGAAGGACGGCTTGGACGTTGGGTCCAGTCTTCTGGTTGACGAGCTGGGGAACAGTGTTGAATGCCGTGCCGAGAATTCCAAATCCGTTGAGCCGCCTCGGCAATCTGAGCTGGGCTTCCATCTTCTTTTAAGGCCAAAAAATCATGTAGCCAAGCAGGGAGACCACTTATGAACACCCTCTTCACGAGTTGTGATGGATCGCCAATTGCTTCACGATGATCTCGGTGTCCCTGGTATACACTGCCTTCAAGCTGAAGGAAAAAGTCCATTGGAGCCTGCCCTGGTACCATCTTGATGTCGTAGAGTACCTTGAAGAAGTCAGCCGAGGTGTAGGTGCCCCTAAACTTGCTCCTAAGTGCTGTTTTAAAGGTATTCCAGTCGGTGATGTTGTCGAACAGTGGAGAGTTGATGATTAGTTCAGCTGATCCACGACAGTTTGCCCTGGCTGCTTGGATGTAGGCTTCTGATGTTGTAGGCTTTATGATGTTTTCGATAGCTCGGATCCACCCCTCTACTTCCTGGTTTTTCTTAAGTGGCTGAGAGGCTGACACCTCTCCCCTGAAGTGTGGTATAGTCTCCTTTGTAAACACATAGTTCACAGTTGGTGCACTGGAAACCATAGAGGGCTGACACTCTGGGGGACCACTGCGACGTGGAGAAAAACTACGCAGTGAAGGTAATGGGGCAGCATGATATGGCAAAGTCGACACCGGGTCCTGCTGATTTCCAGTAGTACGAGACTGGGAAACCCGTTCTGGAGTCGAAGGACGGCTTCTAGGAACAGGCTGTGGATGATCCCTAGCGAGAGTTGTGTTGCAGGCCTGCGGAATAGCAACATCTGGCACCCGTGAAGTTCTTGCAAGTCCGCGAGCTTCCTCCAGTTCCGAGTTGCGCTGCTGAAGTTGTTGACGCAGCTCATGGATCTCTGCATCCCTCATACTGCCTTGTACTTGGGGTGACGTGGTTGGTAATCCAGGCAAGTTCCGCTGGTACCCCTGGAGTTGTCGCTGTGCCTTGACTAACTCCTCGGACCTCTCTTCCAGCTGACGACGAAGCTGTTGCACGAGTTCATCCCGTTCTGGCTAAGGCTCTGGCTGGGGATTATCTGCTTCGGCTGGAGAAAGCTGCCTTTCAGTGCTATGTCGTTGAAGAGCTTCTTCATGTTGTTGAAGTCGGAGATCGTTTTGTTCTTTATACTCTCGGAATTCAGTGACCAGAGTGTTTATCTTTTCCATTATCTCCTCAAACATGCTAACTTCCGCCACCATAACTTCTACAGCTCTGCTAAAGTCTGGATTCGACCCGGCAGCAGCAGCAATAACGTGATCTGAACGAACTGGAGAAGTCACACGCGAGGCAGGTTGACTATTAGGGCGGGTATCGCGGCGCTCTTGAAGCTTTTCGTATCTCTCCTGCCTGGATGTTCCCTTTGGCATACTCGTAAAACAATGCGAGAGACTGCAAACAATACCGCACAATGACACAAGATAATTCCCTTAGCGACTACGAACCTTCTCAGCACCTTATTAAGTCAGCAGAACACGGTCCAGCACACCATTGTCACACATCAAAGCACTGCACACAAGTACGAAGATCAGCCAACATACAAAGGAACGATACAAAAGAAAGCCAGAAAAGAAAACAAAGCTGGTAAAAAGAAAGGTTATTTTAAAACTAAACTGCGTGAGCCACTAAAATCTAGCTAGACGAGCTGATTATAAGCACGATAAAAGCAAAAGCAATGGTTAAACACAAAACAAATGTTAAACTGTAAAAATAAATGGTTAAACACTGTAAAAGAAATGGTTAAATACGGTACGAAAATAACACATCAGCTTTTAAAAAGTCGATAAAACAACTAAACAGTAAACCTGAAATAAGATGCAATATTTTAAAGCACAAGAAATGCGTGGCTCACCAATATCTACAATAAACATGCATGATATAACCTTGCAGAAATAAAGGGCTAGGCTGGACGTATTTATGTCAAAGACCTACTTAACTTAAACACTTGATTACTGACAGGTAACACATTTGGAAAGAAAAACATTAAAATTCATGAAACAGAAAGGTGGTATAACACATCCCACCGCTGCCACCAAAATATTCCTGTAGTGGGTAATTGTGGCTCCGTAGCCATTATTAATCTGTTTGCAATGGGTTCATTATCAAGTTGATTCCCAAGGAATGGTAGCGTGAGTGCTTATTATAGTATGTAGCATCTAAAAAACTGGTTTATATTTAATATTTAAGATAAAGAATCATGTCCAGCTCCTGTGCACAATTGAAATAGCCAGGAAAACAGAACTTAGCTTGTATTTTTCCCGTGTCATGTGATGCCAAGACGTGCCGAGTTTTCCACCTTCCGCTCAGCAAGAAAATCACCCAGGAGGAGAGCAAAACGCCGTTGTTTCGAGGAAAATGAATCTATTTCCCGCTCAACGCGGCTTATATTTATAAAGTTCG
Source organism: Penaeus chinensis (assembly GCF_019202785.1). NCBI lineage: Eukaryota > Metazoa > Arthropoda > Malacostraca > Decapoda > Penaeidae > Penaeus > Penaeus chinensis. Next base: position 11,902,882 of record NC_061857.1, read on the forward strand.
TGACGTCACAACCCACGCCAAACATCATTCGCAAAATAGAAAGTTTGTACAAAAATCATTAAATCAGACACTAAAATTATAAATAAAATGAGCTTCATAACAAGATAAGACATAGAAAAATAAACACTTAAGGTGAAGTTGACAGAAAGAAGTACAATGGATAAAATATGATGTTAAAACAGATTCCTCTTAAAATGAGAATAAGCTTCCGCAGACAAAAATAAAATGACAAAAATACGATACAAAAAAAGAAGATAATTTAAAATTATACAAGTAACCGTGAAGCTCACAGAAGAAGCGAAAAATAATTTGCGTAAAGGAATCGCAGATGAGAGGACGGGGTCAAAGGGAAAACTCAAGCAGAAGTGACATATAGGAACCAAAGTAAAGTGGAACAATAAAACAGAAATGAGTGAACGTATGTACATATAGACAGAGAGGACGATTGCAGCAAGCGTTGGCCGGGCTGCGAGATGCCAGGGCCCGCGAGAGCACGGGAGGCTGGCGGTGAGATGAGGAAGAGATGGCAGGCTGTGGGAGGCCACCTTACAGTTTATATATATATATATATATATATATATATATATATATATATATATATATATGTATATATATATATATATATATAATTATATATATATATGTATATATATACATATATATACATATATATACGCACACACACATACACACACACACACATAATTACATACATATATACATATATACATATATATATATATATATATATATATATATATATATATATATATATGCATACATATGTCTGTGTATATATGGATATATATATATATATATATATATATATATATATATATATATATATGTATATATATATATATATATATATATATATATATATGTATGTATTTATACACATGTATATAAAGGTATATATCATACATGTATATATATGTGTGTGTGTATATGTATACATATATATATATATATATATATATATATATATATATACATATACACACACACATATATATATACATGTATGATATATACCTTTATATACATGTGTATATATGCATGTGTGTGTATATATATATGTATGTATATATGTATATATATATATATATATATATATATATATGTGTGTGTGTGTGTGTGTGTGTGTGTGTGTGTGTGTGTGTGTGTGTGTGTGTGTGTATGTGTGTGCATATATATGTATATGTATGTGTGTATATATATACATATATATATATATATACATATATATATATATATATATATATGTGTGTGTGTGTGTGTGTGTGTGTGTGTGTGTGTGTGTGTGTGTGTATATGTATATATATATTTATATACATTTGTATAATTACATATATATATACATACATATATATATATATATATGCATATATATATATATATATATATATATATATATACATATATATATATATATATATATATATATATATATATATATTTATATATATGTATTTATACACATGTATATAAACGTATATATCATACATGTATATATATGTGTGTATGTATATATATATATATATATATATATATATATATATATATATATATATATATATATATATGTATGTATATGCATATATATAAACACATATATATAAATGTATGGTATATATTTATGTATATATTTATAGTTTTATCAAATGGCATTCTGATCTGGAAATAGCTACCCTCGACTTAACCCAGGAAGCTCATTTAAAATGTATTTGTTTTTGATCAATTGCTATGGAAACTGTTCGGTAACTATTTGGTCTCATTAATTATGCATGCAGTGTTGTTTGTTTGGCAGTGGTTCGTAATGAAAATTGTCAACTATATACACCGATGGCAGTCTGTTGTGTTTTACCTTGTTTTTTTTATATCTACTTTGTTCCAGATGCCACTCTAAGTTATTCATTCTTTTATTCCTTCTTTCTCTCTTTCTTTCATATATGTTTTTATATTTTCTGTTTGTGATGGAAGTATTTCTCCACAACAGTCTCGTCCTTGGTGTATAAATAAGTCACAGATACATGCGCACTATCATATATACTAGTAGTAGCCCATACGAACAAATTTTCGTTATTGATTTTAGGGAAATATTCTATTAGTATTCGATCACCCTTTTCGATTGCTGTTGTATTTCTTTGTCGGAAACCTGATGGATGGATGGGGATGGGCAAGGTGCCACTGGAGGGATGGCATTATGACAGGTGGTTGTATGATAGACGAGTGGCACAGTAATGCTTTGGTAGAAGGATGGCAGGGCAATGTTATAAAAGAGATGGTTGGGCGATGGCGTGGTAGACCACTGGCAGGGTGATGGTGAACGAAAATATCCAGCTCGTATCCAGTTTTCTTCTCTCTCTCTCTCTCTCTCTCTCTCTCTCTCTCTCTCTCTCTCTCTCTCTTTCTTTCTCTCTCTCTCTCTCTCTCTCTCTCTCTCTCTCTCTCTCTCTCTCTCTCTCTCTCTCTCTCTCTCTCTCTCTCTCTCTCTCTCTCTTCCTCTCTCTCTCTCTCTCAAAATATTACAATTTCTAATTACAAAGTCCCATAAGTAAACCCTGCAGATAATCTATCCACGAAAAAAGAATCGTTGACAATATTTATTTCGTTGGTTACCGATTTAGCTTGTTGCACTTAGTTGGATTACGAACACCCGTAGCGAATTTACAGTCAAAGCTAAAAATGCAATTACACACCTATAGAAACAAACAAATGTTCACACCTAAACAATCTCTCTTACACAGACACATACAAGCACATATACATACGCTAAAACATATATAAATCCACTCAATAAACGCATTCACACTCAAACATATACAAATAGTCGGTATGGACTCAAACTCAAACTCAGATTACAATAAATGCTTATACATACAGTTGGCAGGACCACATGCCCAACCAACGGTTACACCGTGAGACTGGCTCGTTTCCCGCAGGATGACCCTGCCCACCTGGTTGTGTCTGTTCGAGACAACCTTGGGTGGAGGAGGCCTGTGGGACGACCGAGGAAGTCGTAGCTTGGGTAGCTCAATCAAACTTGTCGTGAAGAACTAGAGATGGGCCGGGTTCCTGCTTGGCGGCTCGCCATGAGGGACCCTCGTAGGTGGAAACGAAGGGTGGATGCGGCCGTTAGCTCTACAATGATGGTGATGCTACACTCAAATGAAAATATACACGCAAACATGCGCTAACATATACACATGTACACTAAAGCATATGCACAAATGAGCATATACACATATCATACATTCAAAGAAGCACATACACTCAAACGTACATTCGAATAAATATAATGTACACTTAAATACACATTCAGGCATACACCCAGTTCAACACAAATACAGTTAAATAAGTATATATATATATATGTATATACATTTATTCCAAAAAGGCATACAATTAAGCGAAAATACATTAAACATACACACAAATAAACATACATTTAAGCATGCGCTTAAACAAATATATACAAACGTATATCCAAATAAAAAATGTAGAGCTATACACTCAAACATAAACAAAGATAATCACAAGTGCACTCAAGCAAACATACAAATGAATATATTCACCAACATGTCACTGAAATAAACACACAAACACCACACCCTACTCACAAATACACTTAAAGCTTACGTAAAAATACCCTTGTACACACACTCAAAATTTACACACACATGCACTCAAAAATTAGACGCACACAGACACTCAAAATTTACATACATATAAACTAACAATTCACACAAAGATACTAAACAGTTATATGCATAGACACTCAAAATTTACACACACATACGCTAAAAATATACACGCACAGACACTCAAAACGTCCACACACATACACTCCAAATTTACCCGCACAATCAAAACGTTCACACACACAAAAACACACACATACATTCAAAGCGTCCACACACATACACTCAAATACAAACATTCACTCAAACACACTCACATACACTCAAACACACACACATACACTCCAAATTTACACGCACAGACACTCAAAACGTCTACTCACATACACACAAACACACTTACATACACTCAAGCACACACACACACGCCACACCAAGTTCCCCTAATCTGCATAAAGCCAAAACCTGAACTGAAACCTCCCAAAGTGATGAAACCTCCAAACTTCATTTTTGGTTTCGTCCTCGGCGAGAAAAAAAACTTTTCTTTTCTTCGCCCCGAAAGAAAGTATTAGAATTTCAGATCACAACTTTTGATAAGAAATATGAGCCACAGTCTTAACAGATAATGAGAATGACTCCTAATTTTGGTGGGCTCGGTACAGCTTTTTGCGTCAGGGTAAAAAGGTAAAAGAAAAGAAAAGAAAAAGAAGAAAAAACGGTGATGATAATAATAATAATGATGATGGTGATAAGGAATAAAGGTTATAATGAAAATAATGCTGATAATATAATTAAAATAATGCTGATAATTATAATGATAATATTGCTGATAATAATAAGGATAATAATGCTGATAATGATAATGATAATAAGAACAAAAATAATAATTGTATATAATGATGATAATAGGAAAGATAATGATAATGATCACAATAATGACAGTAAGTGTAATGATAACATTAACAACAATAATGATCATTATTGAAAAAATAATGATAATGATGATAATGATAATAATAATCATTATTATTATCAATACTGTTATTATTATCATTACGATAAAACTAATAGCAATACTAATAATGATAATCATGATGATTATATTAATAACAATATCAGTAATGATAGCAATAATAATTATCAAGATAGTAATAATAATAACAATAATAATAATAGTAGTAGTAATGATAATAATAATAGTAGTAATGATGATAATGATAATAACAATGATAGCAATAATAATAATAATAATAATGATGATAATGATAATAATGATAATGATAGTTATATCATCATCAACATCATCATCATCATAACAATAATAATAATAATATCAATAATAACAATAATGATAATATTAATAATAACAATAATAATAATAGTTATGAATATTATCATAATAATGATAATGATGATAACAATATCATCATTGTTATTATCATTATTATTATCAGTAAGAATGGTTATAATAATAATAACAATGAAAATTATTATGATAATATAATAATAATCATTATTATAATAATAATAGAAATAATTGTAATGGTAATGGTAATGGTAATGATAATGATAATAATAATAATAATAATAATAATAATAATAATAA
>NC_061857.1:11928131-11935631 GCF_019202785.1 Penaeus chinensis
TTTTTTAGTCTTGCTACTACACTTCCTCTCTTGCACCGAAGCAACAAAAGAAGACTAATTCCATTTGTTAGGTAAAGAATATGATCTGCATCTCCATGGGAAGCAAGGGAACCTCTGGATTTTCTTGCTCTATTTGATTATTTATTATCCTTGTTCTTTTATCTATATATTTATTTATTTTATGTATTTATTACTTATCTTTTTATTTATTTATGTTTATCTACTTATGTATTAACTTTCTTTATTTTGTCTTGATATGTCACTGTTCTTTTGTGAACAAGTATATGCACAAAGATGAATATGAACAATTCCGGATAAAAGAAGGTAGAAAGAGAACGTGATATATATGACGTGTTCATTTTTGTTCAAACTAAGAAACAAAGACAATGTGTAAAAGATGCAAAGAAAATGCAGCTTTTTTCTTTCTTTCTAGTTAAAAAACGAAAAAAAACAGGGTCTTCATAATTAAAATAAGTAATGAAAGATTTGTTCAGAGCCAAAGACGATTTTCCTTTTTTGTATTTATATTCTGATGAGAGAAGAAGAAACAGGAAATGTAAAAAAAAAAAGCTGCATTTTCAGTGAGTGTTTTCACCAGTTTATTGCACTTTTATTATTACAACGACATAATAAATTGATGTGTTGCATGTTACAAGAGATAAAGAAACGAAAAGAAAGAAACAAAGAAAAAAAAAAAAAGAAAAAAAATAAAGAAAGGAAAAATCACATTTTCTCCTTTCCTTAGATCATTCTCATTTTACATATATTATCACGTTCAAAAGTGAGTCAAAAGATGATATATAAAAAAAAAGAATAAAACAATAATAATATCAAGAAGAAGAACGAAAAGAGGAACAAGAAAACACACGAATATACCGAAGGCCTTCTCGCTCTATTGCTTCTTCAGGGCATATAGCGAAAAGGCATCCGGCATAGTCTTGGTCTTCTCTTCGTTGTTCTATTTGCAGTTTGCTCGACGTGAATCCCACAAAGGTATGTAAAAAACATCTTTCCTATTATTTTATTTATTTTTTTTTTTCTAGTTATAGTGGGAAGTAGATTTTTTTTTTTTTTTTTTCAAAAAGTAAAGTGTAATTTCCAAGTGTTCATGATCAAATGCTAGATTCCTTTGTTTTTTATGTGTGTGTGTGTTTTTTTTTTTTTTTTTATATATATAGTTTTGTGAAAATTAGCTCTCTTGAATGAAAAGTCATTTACTTAAAGTTTCTTATAATTTCTTTGAAATCCCTTTCTTTCAACATCATCTTGTGTTATGTTGTATCTTTTGTTCCTTTCTTTCCTTGCTTTTTTTCATTCTTTTCTTCCCAAGTTTGAGTATCTCGTACAATCGCTTTCTCTCTGTCTCCCCAGTTGCTATTACATCTCCCTCTCTTTCACCCTTTACCCCAGTTCGTTCTCTCAGGCTTCATCTTCTGTAAAATGCCTTTCTACACTTCCTCCGCTCTCTCCAGCTGTAGTTTACAAGCCCTCAGACACACGCGAAGCTTTCTCTTACACGCCAAAAGCCTCTGCGTTTGTCCAAATGTTAAACCCTTTCTACAGTTTCTATACTGCGTGTAAATCCTCTTTCATGGCTCTATAGTTGCATGTAAATCCCACTCTGTTGTTTTTAAAAATGATATGCGCGGTAATATGTGACTGTGTATCCCTATATGTTGTATTGACGTGTGTGTGGCTCTGTAGTCATATGTGCGCATGTAGGAGTGTGTGTATGCATGTGAAATCTTTCTTTGCACGATTTAAAATCCTCTTCTAGTGCACACACTCAAAGAAAAAGAAAAAGAAAACTTTACCTGTAAAGTAAAAAGCTTCCGCTCACAATTGAAGTAAATGTCCTTCATATCCGGAGCGCAGAGATTGAGAATTCCTTTATGAGAGACACGAAGAAGGAAGAAGAAGAAACGGAAAAAAGAGATAAGAAAATGGACTGTGTTGTTCCCTCAACTGCAAAAGGTAATAACAAAATGTGTTATATTCACAGACATAAAATGCAAAGTAAAGACAGGCTAGGAACGTGCAGTTAGTTTTCATACATTAATGTCATTGAACTTGTGGGAACGTGTGAAGAAAGGAATTTATCCGAAAAATGTTCATTATATTTCTAAAACAAGAAAACGTCAGTTCTTAGTGAGTCTTTTTTAAAGATGAAAAAAAGAAAGAGACAAAAGTCCCCATCTCTTTCTCTCTCTCTCTCCTTGGTTGAGTGAGATGAGAAAGCACATTTTTCGAGAGGGTATATATATATATATATATATATATATGAATATATATACAATTATATATAAATGTGTATATATACATATATGTGTACGTGTGTTTCTGTGTATATATATATCATATATATATCATATATATATAAAATCTTACTTTCCATTACTTTTCGTACCCTCTTAAACTGATACCTTTCTACTGATGCTGGTCTGGTATAAATGTTTTCTTCTGTTTTGCTCAGAGTTTATGAATTGCAAATTGCGGACCGATAAAAGCATCATAATTTTGAATCCAGATATTCTATTTACTTCCGAAAATTCATGTAGCCTCATGATCTAGCCAACATTTCAATACTGTGTTTCTACCAATAAATCAAAGAGTTATCTGAATGACCTACATATGACACAAGTTTCAAAATCCTGGTTCTCTTTTCCCAAACGCGAGAGTAAAAAAAGTACAATTTCCCCATTTTTTCACTTGCTTAATTTACCAAGAAACTCCTGAAACTTACTTCGCGGAGTCATAATACCTCTCTCTCTGACAGCCAGTCATCATTCCTCTCTTTCACAGCCACAAAGTCATCATTCCTCCCTTTCATAGCCACAGTCATTATTCCTCCCTTTCACCGCCACAAAGTCATCATTACTCCCTTTCACAGCCACAAAGTCATCATTCCTCCCTTTCACATCCACAATGTCTCATTCCTCCCTTTCACCGCACAATATCATCATTACTCCCTTTCACAGCCACAAAGTCATCATTCCTCCCTTTCACAGCCACAAAGTCATCATTCCTTTCACCGCAACAAAGGAGGGTTCTTGTGATCAGCTGTGTGACATGTCTCTAACACGTTCGTTTTCGAGGGAGCTTTTCCTCGTGTTCGTGGGTCGTTCAAAAGTCCTCTTGCTCTTCCTTCTCCTCTTCTTAGTAACAACGTGACGTAATGGTTATTTATAAAACACGTTTTCTTGACGCTTCTTTTTTATTTATCAAAAAACTTTTTTTTTTTTTTTTTTTTTTTTTTCTTTGAGGGGGGATTGTTGCGTGTTTCACTTTCATTGGCAAGTCGACGCCTCTCGCTGCCTTACTTTGGGTCATAACACGGTTTACGTAGGCTGATTTATGAGGTTCTATCTCTCTCTTTATCTTTCTCTTTCTCTCTCTTTCTCTCTCTCTCTCCCTCGCTCTTTCTCTTTCATTTTCTATCTATCACTCTTTTTCTTTTCTTTTTATCTCTCTCTTTCTCTTTCATTCTCTCTCTCTCATTCTCTTTCACTCTTTCCTTATTATCTCTCCCTCTCTCTTTCTCTCTCTCATTTCTTATTTTCTCTCTCTCTTTCTCTTTCATTCTCTCTCATTCTCTTTCACTCTTCCCTTATTATCTCTCTCTCTCACTTGTTTTTGCTATCTTTCTCTCTCTCTCTCTTTCATTCTCTCTCTTTCTCTTTCTCTCTTTCTCGCTCACGCACTTAATCTATTCTCTCTCTGTCTCTCTTTCCCTCTCTCTCTCACCTTTTTTTTTCTCTCTCTCTTTCTCTCTGTGTGTCTGTCTGGCTCTCACTCGTAAAGCAAAACAATTGTTTCCTCTCTAACAATAGCAGATATGCGCGCGTGTGTGTGTGTGTGTGTACATATATATATATATATATATTTCTCTATCCCACTTCCTATTACCTTCTCTTACCCTCTTAAATTATTCTATTATGAAAGTTGTATTTTGTTTTGCTCCGAGTTTATGCCTTGTAAATTGCGGACCGAGGAAAGCATCATCATTTTGAAACCAAATATTATATTATCTTCCGAAAATCTATTTAGTTTTTTCACTTTTCACTATTCACTTGCTTAATTTACCTAGAAACCCGTCCTGAAACTTACATCTCGAAGTCATCATACCTCTCTATCCGACCACCACAAATTCATCATTCCTCCCTTTCACAGCCACAAATTCATCATTCCTCCCTTTCACAGCCACAAAGTTATCATTCCTCCCTTTCACAGCCACAAAGTCATCATCCCTCTTTATCACCGCCACAAAGGAGGTTTCTTGTAATAAGCTGTGTGACATGTCTCCAACACGTTCGTTTTCGAGGGAGCTTTTCCTCGTGTTCGTGGGTTGTTCAAGGGTCCTCTTGCTCTTTCTTCTCCTCTTTCCGTAATACGTTCTCTTATCGCTTGTTTCCTACTTCTTCATTTATTTTGTATTTATTTATTTATCTATTATTATTGTTTTTATTGTTTTGTTTTTTTTATTGGGGGTGGGTTCTTCTTTGAGTGTTGCATGTTTCACCTTCATTGATAAGTCGAACTCCTTGCTGCCTTACTTTGAGTTGTAACCCGGTTTACGTAGGCTGATTTATGAGGTTCTCCCTTTCTCTTTCTCTCATTTCTACCTCTCTCTCGCTCTTTTATTCTCTCTCTTTCACTCTCGCTCTTTTTTTCCATCTCTCTCATTCTCTCTCTCTCTCTCTATATATATATATATATATATATTTTTTTTTTTTTTTTTTTTTTTTTTCTTTCTTTCTTTCTTTTTTTTTTTTTTTCTTTTTTTTCAACAGACACTTATTCCGATGCAGAAAATCGGCCTCTCTCAATTCCTTATTTGAAAGGTTACTTGGCAGTATCACCCTTGCCTGATTGGACGCCCTTCCTAATCACAACCGTAGTTAGGCGCGCTAACACCTGTGCCACGGCGGCAACTTCCCCTAAGACACCTGCGTTTGACTTCTCAAGGCGATAGGTCGTTTTCTCGCCGTGTGCGCGGGCTCGAGCGAGCAGTCAGAGCGCAGGCATTTTTACGACTGCCGGGGCGGGAATTGAACTCGGGACCCCAATGCTCTAACCATAGGACCATCGCAGCAGTCATACACACACATATATATGTGTGTGTGTGTGTGTGTATGTGTGTGTGTGTATGTATGTTTGTGTGTATGTATGTTTGTATATATATATGCATATATATAGTATGCATGTGTATATATATATATATATACATTTATATGTATATATATGTGTGTGTGTGCATATTTAAATTTTCTATCACATATTCCAATATTCCATTTTCGTACCCTCTTAAACTAATGCTGGTCTGGTATAAATATTTTATTTTGTTTTGCAAGGCTTTTATGAACTGCAAATTGCAGTCCGAGGAAAGCATCATATTTTTCAATACATATATTTTATTATCTTCCGAAAATCCACCTAGTCTCATGATCTGGCAGTTATTACAATATCATGCATTTACCAATAAATCAAAAAGTTACTTGAATTCCCTATATATGAAGTTCTTGCCTTACAAGTTCATAGTTATAAACAGATAATTGATGATAATAATGGTAGCAATAATGATCATAATCATAATGGTAGCAACAATAATAATATAACACAACTCAAATGGAAGCAATTTGGAATAAGTGGTATCCTGGAGCAATAAAACAACCAATAAATAAAGGCATAAAACAGTGATAATATCTGACGCTACATTATCATATAGCAATGTAAACAAAGCATTCCTCCCTTTCATAGCCACAGTCATTATTCCTCCCTTTCACCGCCACAAAGTCATCATTACTCCCTTTCACAGCCACAAAGTCATCATTCCTCCCTTTCACAGCCACAAAGTCATCATTCCTCCCTTTCACCACACAAAGTCATCATTACTCCCTTTCACAGCCACAAAGTCATCATTCCTCCCTTTCACAGCCACAAAGTCATCATTCCTTTCACCGCAACAAAGGAGGGTTCTTGTGATCAGCTGTGTGACATGTCTCTAACACGTTCGTTTTCGAGGGAGCTTTTCCTCGTGTTCGTGGGTCGTTCAAAAGTCCTCTTGCTCTTCCTTCTCCTCTTCTTAGTAACAACGTGACGTAATGGTTATTTATAAAACACGTTTTCTTGACGCTTCTTTTTTATTTATCAAAAAACTTTTTTTTTTTTTTTTTTTTTTTTCTTTGAGGGGGGATTGTTGCGTGTTTCACCTTCATTGGCAAGTCGACGCCTCTCGCTGCCTTACTTTGGGTCATAATACGGTTTACGTAGGCTGATTTATGAGGTTCTATCTCTCTCTTTATCTTTCTCTTTCTCTCTCTTTCTCTTTCTCTCTCTCTCTCTCTCTCCCTCGCTCTTTCTCTTTCATTTTCTATCTATCACTCTTTTCTTTTCTTTTTATCTCTCTCTTTCTCTTTCATTCTCTCTCTCTCATTCTCTTTCACTCTTTCCTTATTATCTCTCCCTCTCTCTTTCTCTCTCATTTCTTATTTTCTTTCTCTCTTTCTCTTTCATTCTCTCTCATTCTCTTTCACTCTTCCCTTATTATCTCTCTCTCTCACTTGTTTTTGCTATCTTTCTCTCTCTCTCTCTTTCATTCTCTCTCTTTCTCTTTCTCTCTTTCTCGCTCACGCACTTAATCTATTCTCTCTCTGTCTCTCTTTCCCTCTCTCTCTCACCTTTTTTTTCTCTCTCTCTCTTTCTCTCTGTGTGTCTGTCTGGCTCTCACTCGTAAAGCAAAACAATTGTTTCCTCTCTAACAATAGCAGATATGCGCGCGTGTGTGTGTGTGTGTACATATATATATATTTCTCTATCCCATTTCCTATTACCTTCTCTTACCCTCTTAAATTATTCTATTATGAAAGTTGTATTTTGTTTTGCTCCGAGTTTATGCCTTGTAAATTGCGGACCGAGGAAAGCATCATCATTTTGAAAACAAATATTATATTATCTTCCGAAAATCTATTTAGTTTTTTTCACTTTTCACTATTCACTTGCTTAATTTACCTAGAAACCCGTCCTGAAACTTACATCTCGAAGTCATCATACCTCTCTATCCGACCACCACAAATTCATCATTCCTCCCTTTCACAGCCACAAAGTTATCATTCCTCCCTTTCACAGCCACAAAGTCATCATCCCTCTTTATCACCGCCACAAAGGAGGTTTCTTGTAATAAGCTGTGTGACATGTCTCCAACACGTTCGTTTTCGAGGGAGCTTTTCCTCGTGTTCGTGGGTTGTTCAAGGGTCCTCTTGCTCTTTCTTCTCCTCTTTCCGTAATACGTTCTCTTATCGCTTGTTTCCTACTTCTTCATTTATTTTGTATTTATTTATTTATCTATTATTATTGTTTTTATTATTTTGTTTTTTTTATTGGGGGTGGGTTCTTCTTTGAGTATTGCATGTTTCACCTTCATTGATAAGTCGAACTCCTTGCTGCCTTACTTTGAGTTGTAACACGGTTTACGTAGGCTGATTTATGAGGTTCTCCCTTTCT
>NC_061857.1:11955631-11960631 GCF_019202785.1 Penaeus chinensis
AAGGAAATGCATAATGATGACAAAGAAATGAATAAAAGTAGTATCGTCTCATTCCCCCCTTCTGTTATTTACGTAAACTCCCACAAAGAATTTTACTTGCACAGTAACTGAGCCATTCATACTACTAAGTAAGTCTCACGTCCGCCTTGGTAATACAAAGGCAGAAAGATAAAGAAGAGTATACCCTGAGGGTTTGTCCTTATTCCATATGAACGATAGCGATATCCTTGAAATAAATTACACTCCAGTTGGGCAATATAATGAACGCCGTGGTTATTGCGGATCTCATAACAGTTTGGCTATTCGCCCGGCATGTATGCGCACCAATTCTTTGCGCACGAACATACTTTCACGCTTGCGCACATGCATTTCACTCGAGATTTGTTGTCGGTCTCTGTTAGGATATTTTACCGGCCCTTTCTGTCGAAGAAAGCGAAACAGGAATTTACCTTTGATTTGGTCTGCTCCCATTTGATTTTGAGATATACTTCTTTCCACCAGCGATGCAAGCGAACACCAGGTAGGAGTACTTCAACTCCGGCAATAGTTCTTGAATCCTTCACGTACTATTGTGTGAAAGTGCACACTTGTAATTTCGTCAAACTCTCTTTCGTGGCAGCAAAACTTGCGAATTCATTCCTAACTTTGAAACAACCCTCTATCGATCCGTCACCACACACACCACAACCAACAAAAAAATAGTGCCAAAGTATGTTTTGACGAATACGCGCAAGCGCCGGAACAATAACCACGGCGTATAAGGAATGTAGAAGCAGGAGTGAGTAGAGCAATTAGCATTATATTCTCCTAGTCTAACCTATGAACACAGTACCCCTGGATAACCATAATGCAAAAGCAACCACTACTTTTACCCGCTCCCTCCAGAGACTCGTCCTAACAGGTCTGCATTTAGAAAGGAACTAGAAAGACCTTAGAACATCTCCTTCAATACTTTGCTACAGAGATACAAAAGAATGTGCATACACAAATGTATCGAATAGTCGTTCCGGAATTCCTATGGATACACTGAGACATGATCTTATTCCCGAAAAGGATGGAATATGCCTTGTCTGCAATATGCAGACAAGGCACAGGCCTTCTAGGATATAATAATAATCTGCGAATTAGATTTTTTTTTTTTTTTTTCTGAAGGCACCAACGCTACGAGATATGTATGTTTAGCGTTAACAAAACACACGTAGGTAACGACACCACCCTCTCCCCTCCTATTTTCAAATTCCCTTCGCTCGTTATTTTGAAGAGAGGTGTTTGTTTGAATAGAAATGATGATTTACTGGCAATTTTCCTTCCTACAGTTAGGGCTATGGTGTTTCCTGAAACAAATCCCTTCTATCTTATTCAGAAAATCAGCCCCACCCACACTACCCATGTTATCCTGGATTGGTTTCACAAAAAAACAAATACGAAAAGGTGTGGGCGGCCGTGGCAAAATACACGCGGCAAAACGCTCGCAATCGTGAATAACGCCCTGGGGACGTCTTCGCTGTGAGGAAGGCCGTGCTTTGACTGCCGAATTAGGGAGCTATACCTCGACGCTTGAACTGTGTTTTGGCAGCAGAGGGGAGGAGACATCAAATATTAGATTTGAATATATTAATTGTATCTTATGTTCCTTGTTTTTTATCTTAATGGAATGTGTCATTACGTAATATAATAGCAATAATGCGCGTGAGTAGCAACGGTCTTATCATTCGTCTGACAATACCTAGCACTTGTCTTCTCTTGTTATGACGATTGACCCAACATTAAAACAGTAGTAAAAGAAAGATAATTGATTAGTGACAAAGCATTATACAATATTATAAATTACCTACGGATTTATAGCCTCATGCTTCGTGATTTACAACACATATCCAAGAATTTCCTCAACTATTTTCCAAAAAGTATCGCCGTTTGTGTCAGAATGTTAAGCCTGATTTTCTTACGTTAGTTTTCTGTGTGGCTGCACATTTAGCTAAACTATACTATGAAAATAATCACCAGACCTACAATAATGCTACACAGGATGTCCATTCTTAAATACCCAAGCACAAAACTACCATGCCGTAGTTCGGAAATTGATTATTTTAAATGATCTTATTCATTAGCGGCCGTATACCTTGTGGGATGAAAATTTTAAAATAATCAAAACGTTTTAAAATCTATTAATAAATAAAGTGTTAAAAAAAGAAAAGAAAGAAAGAAAAAATGCAGACAGACCATCAGTTAAAGAACAGACCTTGCCGAGCCATCTGGAAGGCCGAGGTGGCTATCGAATGGAAGAGCAGCCGAGGAATGAATGGGGAGAGACATTCCTAATGGGGCGATTTGGTGATGGAGCCCAGTGAAGCCCTGCCAGGTTTCCAGTCTGCCCCCTGGACTTGAGTTTCTCAAACTTTTTTTCTTAGTTTCTGGACTAAGGACCATAACTGTGTGAGCATGTTAATAAATCCAACCCTTTTCATGTTAATTATACTTGCAGACGTTTATGACTTTACACTATGCTGTTTGTATAGGTTTATAATACTAACCGATGAATTTTAATAAATTTGACACGGGAAAGAAAAACAGGTGTTGAAAAAAAAACTATAACTTGCATTCTTACATTTATAAGCCCCCCCCCCCCCCCCCCAACCTCAGAAAAAAAAAACTTGAGTCATGAGAGAAGCACTGCCTTAGACGAGCACGGGTGACTTCCAACAAATTCACATCGAAAAACAGGAGGTTTAAATCGAACCTGTACAAATAGGGATAAACCGACAGTCTATTGCACTCTGTCTCACTCAACACCACAAACAGCGGACCCAGACGAGGAACGCCAGTGGCCAGAATAAGCGGCAGATACAACTCGGGTAATGAAAGTGATGAAGACATAGCAAGCTGGTTTGCACGTCTGTAAGCGGAGATCAGAAGCAAGCTAAGGAATACTTCTGCCGGTTCGTTTCTAACGTTACGATAAAATGTCTGTTTTTTTAATGTACCTCGATGTTAATCCAACAATGCAATCGTCGCTGTCGACTTTAGCTCTTGACGCAGCAGATAATTTTGAATAATTAATCAACCTTTCCATTCGGTATCACCCATTCTCTTAAGTTCTATCGTTTGCCTTTTTAGTATCGCAAGCTAATTTAACTATTGAGTCGTTATCGTCTGCATTCGAATCATCGTTTTTATACCATGCAGTATGTAAAGCAAAGGTCAAGTACGACTCGGAAGCTACAAGAGTGTCGCCTGGAGTCATCGCACCCCCTGTACAAAGAATCTGTTTGTTTGGAGGGAGAGGAAGATGAAGAGAGAGCGAGAGAAAGAAAGAGAGAGAGAGAGAGAGAGAGTGAATGAGTGAGTGAGTGAGTGAGAGAGAGAGATAGAGAGAGAGAGAGAGAGAGAGAGAGAGAGAGAGAGAGAGAGAGAGAGAGAGAGAGACAGAGATAGAGACACAGAGAGAGAGAGAGACAGAGACAGAGAGGCAGACAGAGAAAGTTCTTTGTGTGTTTGTACTGGCGTGTTTGACAGACAAATAATAATTTCCTAGTTATAAAAAACGGTTATAATTTTATATTATGAACTCTTGAATACAGCGTCTCAACTAATACTCAAATCAAAAGAAACGCAACTATGTGTGTGTGTGTACGTACGAGCGCCCGTACGCACACACACATAATATATGTGTGTGTGTGTGCGTGTGTGTGTGTATGTGCGTATATATATATATATATATATATATATATATATATATATATATATATATATATATACAAACGTGTATGTATATATATACATATTTATATTTACATTCATATTTATATACATGTGTATATTTATATATATATATATATATATTATATATATACTTATTTATATATACATATTTATATTTTTTGTTTTTGTTTTTGTTTTTCACTATAATCATGTTGACAAATGTTTAAAAGATATAAATGAGAATGAATATATATTTATATATATACAAATAAATAAATAAATATATATATACATATATATGTGTATATATATACACATATGTATTTGATATAAAGCGTGCATATGTCCATATGCCTGTAAATCTATAGCATCCCACCTTCTGCATGATATCCCGGGGATGAGTGTCAGCCATTCTTGCCCCCCCCCTCCCCCCCCCCCCTCCCATGAATCTCCGCAAGCGATGTTTCCATCTCGTTCGCATAATGCTTAAATCCGCCTGCTGGAATTTACCTGTTCCCGGCGCGCGACCGTATATCGCCGGATACACGAAGGCAGGCCACGAAAGCTGCGTAGTATTTCAGAATTATGAAATAGAACGAAGGCTGCCTTGTAAAACACACGGAATTGACTCGTTGTATTTTTTTTTTTTTTTTTTTTTTTTTGCGCATATGGGGACGGGGGGGGGTGGGGTCTCTCATAAATTTGAAATTTCATGCCTGAGCTATAATTTTGGGGGAATGTAGTGCATTTAGAAAGAAGTGTATACCTTAGATTTCAATTAAGAGTGTTTGTTAATGCATATTCATATATATATATGTGTGTGTGTGTTTGTGTGTGTGTGTGTGTGTGTGTGTGTGTGTGTGTGTGTGTGTGTGTGTGTGTGTGTGTGTGTGTGTGTGTGTGTGTGTGTGTGTGTGTGTGTAATATATATGTATTACATTCATATATATATATATATATATATGAATGTAAAATGTATGCATGAATGTATGTAAATATGTATGCCGGCATGTATGCAACTAAAGCTTTATAATCTTCATAATCATATCCTTAGACACGTTTTTTGCAATACGGTCCGAAAATTCTACACACGCCAGGAACTGCTTGCAACTAACACGATTGTCTGATGTTACAAATATGGAAGTCTTAATTTCCACACTGTTTCAAATCTTCTCTTTTATGACCTCGATATAATACCCTCCGGTGCAATTTAGAAGGCAGTTATGGGCTATTTAATCTTTTATTTTTTCATTTTTATCGAGCTTTAATGTCAGGGATTCATCGTAATGAAATCAGGGAGT
>NC_061857.1:11978131-11990631 GCF_019202785.1 Penaeus chinensis
TGTGTATGTGCGAAAGTATTTATGTAAATTATTGTTGATATCGTTATCAACCTTGGTATTGTTGGTTACTGTTATTAATATATTTTATATATACTGTATATAGATATATAGACATAGATATATACAGACAGATAGATAGTTGGATGGATAGATAGATAGTTGGATGGATAGATGGACTGACAGATAGATAGAGTGTGTATGTGTGTGTTGAAACATTTTAGGGAAATCCTTTTGCCTCTTGAAATAAACAAATTAATTCAATAATTAATAGAATGATTCGGACACGATTAAATTTCCAGGTAAGGGTTACCTTGATCAGGCGAATCTTTGCACACTCCCCAGCCAAAGATGCTTTGCAACATCTCTGATTACATGTTGATAGATTTTATGCCATTGTTTTTTTTTCTTCTATTATGAGATTCAAAAGTCACAGTCCTTACATCGAGAAAAATTCACTGGTCATTAAGATCTGAACTAAGTACATTTCCCTGAATTTTGTACTAGTACAGTTATTGACGTTTTTGCCAACATATTTCACTGGATATAGTACCTTGCAAATTATCTATCCTCTAGATAATTGGATCATATACAACAGATGTATATCTGTTATATACATCGGTATCACAAGACGACCGTCATAGCGACTTGACAAGTAATTAACTATTACAAGAGAGAATTATATCTCATAGAAAGTTGATTCTGATGCTATATTTTTTGTCCTTCATAGCCGAGGCAAAACTATGAAAAAAACAAATAACGCAACCTACCGTGTTATCTCTAAGGAAAAGGATTTTTGTTTTCCTCTTACAGTCTAGAATCGCCTCTGATGGTTAGTTGAATGATACTTCCAAAGTCCTCTTTAGAAGAGAAATTACTAAAACCAGTCACAACCATGTACTTTGCTCCATGTACCCAGTGCATTGTTGAGAATGAAATCTCGTACATATCAGTAAAATGTCTCTTCTCGATGTGCGGTTATTACTGGACCACAATATTCTACTCGCCATACAATCCCACTTGTTACATTAACCTTTTGCGCCAGGCAGCCTAATAGTCTAAACGTTATATAAATCCTAGTAATGTAGGACCCTAACTGCTATGACAGCTGTGCTCGATAGTCACGAGATATATAGAAGCAGTGTCAGTATTGTTTGTTAAAGCCTGTACCCCTCGTTTGCTCAAGTGATGAGTTATATAAAACACAATCGGTAATTCTGTCTTTATTTTCGCAGGTTTATACTCAAACAAAAGGATATGAATGTGATTATATTAAGTTCACTGTGATTATTTTAAGTTCACTCGTTCTTATTTCAGATAATACCTATCGGGAGCGAAAGCGTGATAATCTATGTATAGATACTAGTTTAAATTAAAATCACTTAAGACCTGATGCATTATTGGGTTTATTTTAATCTTATGAACATACTCGTCTGGTTGTTCGTAATCCTCTGCAGATTTCCATCTTACAAGTCGTTGCGTGAAAATGGTTTAATCAGCTTCCAGGGACTTGTGCCGAATTAATCCAACTTATGCATATTAAATCTCTCTCTAAAGCAACCCCGAATTCAGCAAGGAGATTAATTTAACTAATAACCATTAGTCTTTTTTTTTTTCCTTCGTTCTTCTTTCTTTTCTTTTTTTTAGTCTTAATTTGGGTTCCTTTTAATAGCGTAATAACGCTAAAGGTGACAACAACATTTCTGTATTTGTACGCTTTTGCTGCCAACATGTAGCATAATCCTCCAGCTTTCAGTGTCCCTTTACGAGTGGGCGTGGGCGTGCGTGCTGGCGTGTTATTGTGGATATGTGTGGATGTGAGAATGTGTTTGTGGATATGTATTTCCTGCAGTAATCTGTGTGGATGTGAGAATACTTTAGTGGATGTGTGTGGGTGTGAGAATGTGTTTGCGGATATGTGTCTGTAGTAATGAATGTGGATGTGAGAATAAGTTTGTGGATATGTGTTTCCTGTAGCAATCTGTGTGCATGTGGGAAATGTATTAGTAGATATGTGTGGATGTGAGACTGTGTTTGTAGATATGTTCTCTAGTAATGAGTGTGGGTGTAAGAATAAGTTTGTGGATATGTGGTTCTTGCAGTAATTTGTGTGGATGTGAGAATGTTCCTTAGTAATGAGTGTGGGTGTGAGAATGCGTTTGTGGGTACGTGTTTCATGAGAACGTGTTTGTGGATATGTTACTGTAGCAATGTATGGCTGAGGCTAGTGTATCTGTGGATGTTTGTTTGAGTATATCTAACAACATGTGTGTGACTGGGTGTGCTGTGTATATAAAGTATGTGTAGATGTAACTATGCGTGTGTTTCTGTGACACTGTCTGTGGGTGTGACTACGCGTTTGTAGCTAAGAGTATATTTCCTTCTGATTTTTGTTTTTCTTTCTTTTTTTTAATAAGTATCCAACTCATCTACAAGTCTTTACTAAAAGTACCATCATCCGTCAATTCGATAAGAACTAATTTCCAAAAAGTCGATGTAATACCTTAATCTCGTTATTCATGATGTACCTTTGATTATTAAGCAGGATTATACAAACAGTAAGTAGCGAGCGAGGGCAGTGCTCGCTACTTACTATAGGAGCTGCTGTAAAAGAGAAATCATATATGTGCTCTTACGCTCAAAGGGAAAGGACGAATAAAGAAGGAAAGAAGCGAAAGATACAGAGAGACAGGGAAAGAGAGAGACAAAGACGGACAGAGAGAGACAGAAGGACAGATAGACAAATATAGACATAGAACGAGATATATTAAACTATAGCACGACTTTATTTGAAATACAATTATTCCTCCGATCGACTATACGTACCTACTTGCCATTCCCTAATCATACCGTAGAAGCTTTTTAATTATATGCCTAAGATACCGTAAATTCGTTCTCATTAGGAGGATGATTGGTAATTAATTAATCCCAAGGTGATTAGTGACGTCACAAGCTTATTCTGTTTGTTTCCTTTCTCACCTTTGCTTCTTCTTCCCCTTCTTCATCTTCGCTTTCTTCGTCTTCGCCTTATTAACATCACTATTGTTATTATTATCATTATTATCATTATCATTTATCATTATCATTATCATGATCATTATCACTATTACTATCACTATCACTATCACTATCATTGTCACTGTCACTGTCATTGTCACTATCATTATCATTATCATTATCATTACCATAATCATAATCATAATCATTATTATTGTTATTATAATAATTATTATCTTTATTATTATGATTCCTCTTCTCCTACTCCTCTTCCCTATTATCATTATCATTATCCTCATCATCATCATCATTATTCTTACTATTCTTATTACTGTTATTATTATTATAATTATTGTAATAATGATAATAATAATAATACTGATAATTATTATTATTATTATTATTGTAATGATAATAATAATAATAATAATTGTAATAATTATCATTATTATTATCATTATTATTATTATTATTATTCGTCTTCTTCTCCTCCTAATTCTTCTTTTTCCTTTTTCTACTTCTGACTCTCTTTTCCATCTTCTTCTACCTCCTCTCCTTCTTTTTCGTCTTCTTTTTCTTCTTTGTCGTTTTTTTTTTCTTCTTCCTCTTCTTCTCTTCCACCTCCTTCTCATCCTCCTCCTCGTCCTCCTTCATCTTCTTCTTTTTTTTTCTTCTTCACTCTGTTCTATCTTCTCCATTTCTTATTCTTAATCTTCTGCTTCCTTTTCGCGTAGGTAAACGTACGTGTGTTTGCGCGTATGTTTATCATTATCACCCCCCCCCCCCCCCCCGTCCCATGTTGTCGTGGGGGGGGAGAGGGCCCGAGGGTTATATACGAGTAAGTTCTTATACATATATAGGCCTTGATCAGCCCTGCCTTGTACCTCAGCCCTCGCCTCTACTAATTTTGCATTTTCTTCTCCCCCTTTCCTTTTCCTACCCTTTATCTTACCCTTCTTCTGTCCACTTATCGTATTTGTTAACTCCTTTTTACCCTTTTCGCCACAATAGTTTATCATAGTGCTGTATGATTTTTTTATGTCTGGCGCGATGATCTGTTTTGAGCATTCTGGAAATCCACAAACATCGCCTTATAGATGAAAAAAAAAAATATAAATAAATAAAAAATATCATCAAATCGTTATATTTTGAATACGCTGCTAATGACATTTTAATGTATAAGAATTATTATTATCATATTCACCAGCTATCATATTCATCAATAATCATCATGATCACCATCATCCTCATCTTAATCATCATTAATTATCATCATCATCATAATCAACATCCTCATCCTAATGATTATTAGCATCATCATCATAATCATGTCATCATAATCATCATCATCATCATCATGCAACACCATCATCACCATTATTTCTTAATTCCCTCATTGCATATGCTCAGAAGATCATTCAGATGATTCACATGAAATATATTGCATCCTCAATAGATAATTACTCTCATATAAAATCAAACACTTGGCTTATTTACAAATGAAATCTTCAAAATAAGAAACAAGAGGCTACACATAAACACCATCATCATAATCATTAATTAATCATATCATTATCACAGCATCATATTATCATCACCACCATCCTCATTAATTGTCATTATCACTGCCGCCATCATAATAATCATCATCATTATATTTATTGTTATTCCCCTCTAGAAAAATGCTCGAAATACAGTATTTTTTTTTTTTTTTTTCAAATACGTTTGAAATATATTGCATTTTCAACACAGATTTTAAGTTTTATTATGCTTTAGCTCAAAGGGATAAATAGCAACATCATCATTATACCACCATCATTTCACTATCATTATCATCAACACTATCCCACTATCATTATCATCAACACTATCTCACTATCATTATCATTATCACCATCTCATTATCAGTGTTATTATCAATCTCTCGCTATCATTATCGTTATCATCATCTCATTATTATCGTCTTGCTATCATTATTGTAATCACCATTTTGCTATCATTATCATTAGCACCATCTCGTTATCATCATCATCATTATCATAATCATCATCATAATCGTCATTATCATCATTTCATCATCATGGTAATATCACAATCGTCATCATCTCGCTCTCATCACTAATTTCATCTCTTTTAATTCTTCTATTGACTGTCTTTATAAGTAATTGAGCTGTGATGTAATTTCACAAAATTATGATAACTTAGCATACTTCTCTGTTTAGGCTAAATCACACGAGTTTTTTTTTTTTTTTTTTTTTTTAAGTCAGAATGTTCATTGTTACAATAAGGATAGCTGTTCATTACCACGAGACAATGGTAAGGAATTTGTTAAGACACTTCTAGAAAGGATTTAAAGAAAAGATGTGTAATTCGTTTTTTTTATGTGTGTGTGTGTGTGTGTGTGCGTGTGTGAAAGAATGCGCCAAGGTTTCTTTGTTTGTTTTTTAC
This sequence comes from Penaeus chinensis, assembly GCF_019202785.1. Taxonomy (NCBI): domain Eukaryota; kingdom Metazoa; phylum Arthropoda; class Malacostraca; order Decapoda; family Penaeidae; genus Penaeus; species Penaeus chinensis. The sequence continues at coordinate 11,983,574 of NC_061857.1, forward strand.
TATCTTTCTCCTCTCAATTTCTTTTTTCCTTTTTTCTGTTTCTCTTTCTCCCGCTCCCACCTTCCTTCCTTCCTCTTTCCTCTTCGTCTTATTCTCCTCTCATTCCCCCTCCCTCTCTCCTATAATTCCATTTATCACTCCATCTATCACCCAATTTATCACTTTATCTATCACTCCATCTATCACTCCATCCATCACCCCATCTATCACCCCATCTATTACCCCATCTATCACTCCATCTATCACCCCATCTATCACCCAATCTATCACCCCATCTATCACCCCATCTATCACCCAATCTATCACTCCATCTATCACCCCACCTATCATTTCGACACCACTATGCCCCTCAGATCCCGAGATAAAGGAAAAGATACTTCAATAGGACTCAAGGAAACAATTTACATAACCTTTTTTTTATTATTTTTAATGCGGAAGTGGTTTTCCTCCGCATTGCAGTCGCGTGGGTCGGTCAAGCCGTTCTGATTTGTGTTAGCGAATGCAACGGTGCAAGGGATAATGTATAAGGGAGACATTGTGGATGCAACAGGCAGGCGGTCGTCGAGTATAGCCGAACACTGGGGATGCAATGTTGCAAATCATATTATATACGTGGGCAGTGTGTAGATTATCATATATGTGTGGGAGAATGCGATGGCAACAGCGTAGAATAAATATAAGGGGACAGTACGATGGCAACAGCGTAGAATAGATATAAGGGGACAGTATGATGGCAACAGCGTAAACTATCATATAATATGGATGGAAATAGTGCGAAGATTATAAATACGGGGACAACGCGATGGCAACAGCGTAAACTATCATATAATATGGATGGAAAGAGTGCAAAGATTATAAATACGGGGACAACGCGATGACAACAGCGTAGATTATCATATATGGAGGAACAGTGCGATGGCAACAGCGTTCATGATTATATATTGAAAGAATACTATTTGAAAAATATTTGTAAGATTATATACTGTTTATGTCAATAATTTTCTATAATCTTTTGGAAAATTAAGAAATAAAGTTGAATTGAAGGAATGCTTTAGGGTTTTCTCTTTTATTGTAAATTCTTAAGTTTACATCTTTATCACAAAATCTACATTATCACCAATGATTTCACTTATAAGAATCGTAATACTTCATAATTTATTTGATTGATCTATAACGTATTTTTAATTTCCGATCTCTATTAGGATGCGGAAAATAACTTACTTCAGCGTTGAAGGATTACTTGTTAAGCTTCAGCAGATTATCAATTTTATATTTCTTCCCATGACAAATAAGTACCATGGTTCAGCTGCTCTCTCTCTCTCTTTCTCTTTCTCTTTCTCTTTCTCTTTCTCTTTCTCTTTCTCTCTCTCTCTCTCTCTCTCTCTCTCTCTCTCTCTCTCTCTCTCTTCTCTTTATTTATCTTTCTCTCTCTCTTTCTCTTTCTCTTTCTCTTTCTCTTTCTCTTTCTCTTTCTCTTTCTCTCTCTCTCTCTCTTTCTCTTTCTCTTTCTCTTTCTCTTTCTCTCTCTCTCTCTCTCTTTCTCTTTCTCTTTCTCTTTCTCTTTCTCTCTCTCTCTCTCTTTCTCTTTCTCTTTCTCTTTCTCTCTCTCTCTTTCTCTTTCTCTTTCTCTTTATTTATCTTTCTCTCTCTCTCTCTTTCTCTCTCTTCTTTTCTGTTATCGATTTATTTATTTACTTATTTTTTTAAGAATCAAATAATCGGCTTTTAATTCTGATATATCGGTAGCCGGAGCAGTAGACATTGCCAAAGTTACACAGAATATATATACGATTACAGTGCAATTTATTTACGATGTCTACCAAATAAATTTTAGAATATATCTAGAGATAAACAATAATAGTAATAAGAAGAAGACCACGATAGAATGAGTGACCAAAAATAACGCATCAAATATCAACAATAAATCTCTCAAAACTAATCACGGTTTCAATGGACATTAACCCATTAGGACCTGTTTGTCCATCACGATTTCGTTGAGCTGCTTTGCCTCGTCTCGCTAATGATGTTGATCCCGCCTCCCTTTCTCGCAGTCAAAGGGACACTTTCGTCTCGTTGAAGGGCGCAGTTGGGTTCTAAGACGTGGTTGCAGTTGCAGTGGATGTTGTAACACTTCTCTAATCATGTGAGCCACGAACCACGTATGTATTTTTCATGAACTCGGCTTGACTGCATGGAAATGAATTCTTGTCTCGGATGACGGTCTATCTTGCAAGATTGATCTGCAACTCTGACCTGTAACCTTTCCCGGATGACCTAAGGTTTTCATGACCTTTTACCTTTGACCTTACACGCTTCGCACACCGGCAACGCCATCTGTCAGCAAGACCTTGTTTGGGACAAGTACCTCAGCTGACATCAACACGCGTACGAACTGAAGCCCGAGACAAAGACGAATGAACTTTGAAGCATTCCGATTCAACTCCTGAACATTTTCTGCATGCCTTGTCTCTTCATATATAATCATTATCGAGTATCCATAAGGGGATACTCGATCAGTATATCACTGTTCCTGTAGTTGTTACTACTTTATAGTTTTTACTATTTAATATTATTTTAACATCATGTAAGCATTCTCTTCTACACTATACTGTAGGTATTCTTGCTTTTCGCCCTTCATTACATTCAAGGTATCACAATTTTGTTTCATCTCCATACCATCATGTAACTCGTAAATATCAAAATCAATATGGTCTAATTCTGTTCATACTTTTTACTACGAAACTATTTTAAAGATTGAGATCATACCATTACTATTCCAGCACTCAGACCGCCCGTAATCGTCGGCTTGACAACTCTCTTCCATGGCCGTGTATATAATTTTCCTAATGCGCTATCAGTGGCCTCAGTAAATCGTAGGTGTTAAGTGTAAAAACTCAAGCCAGTTTTAGTCGAACACGGGCCATGCAAGAGAGACGGTCAGTCGGCCGAAACCATGAACAGGTAAACTTTCAAAACGGCTTTTTAATACTCCTAACGGTTGTCCCTTCTATTCAAGAACTTTTTATCGTGTAACTGTCATACTGTTCGATCCATTTTCCCTTTTCAGGTTTTACGTAACCGACTAGACATTATATCACAAAGAATATAATGCCCGTGTCCTTTTAACACATCTTACAGTCACCATCTCCCTGTCGAACTATCTGATAGATATTCCAAATAAATTCGCTGTTATTTTCATATGTTTCAGTCTATTCCGTTAAGGACACACCCGTTTTTTTTTTTTTTTTTTTTTTTTTTTGAGAGAGAGAGAAAGAGAAAGAGAAAGAGAGAGAGAAAGGGAGAGAGAGAGAAAGAGAGAGAAGGAGACAGAGAGACAGAGAAAGAGAGTCTGTGACACATTTTCACTTTTTTCACGTTCTTGCCTTTACGATGAAAATAATAATAGTAATGAATGATGATGATCACGGTAGTGATTACTATTATTATTGTTGGTACCATTATCGCTGCTTTGTTGTTGTTTGGTTATTGTTATCATTATCATTATTATTATTATCATTATTATTATTATTATTATTATTATTATTATTATTATTATTATTATTATCATTTTTATTATTATTATTATTATCATCATTTTTATTAATATTATTATTATTGTTATTATTATTATTATCATTATCATTATTATCATTATCGTTGTTTTGTTGTTGACATTATTATCATTATCATTATTATCATTAAAATTATTATTATTATTATTATCATTATTATTATTGTTATTGTTATTATTATTATCATTATTATTATCATTACCCTCAATATTATCATAATCATATCGTCATCATTATTATTTTTGTTGCCTTGTCATAACCCTAATTTTCATTATCATTATCCTTCCAATCACCATATTGTTATTATAATTAATTTTAAATTTCATCGTATATCATCCACCATCATTATCATAACTTTTAATGGTAAAATATACCGTCGATAATTATACTGAAAAATATAAATTGTTGATACTAATACACGGATTTATTTCCCACAGAATGCAGCTTACACCAACGAAGTATATTAGATTTGCGATATTCTAGACCATACCGCATATATAGCTGATATATTCAGCTTTGCCACTCAATTTCTGGCCAAAACTATTTCGAAAAATGGATGTGTGCATGATTGCATTTTGAATTTTAAAATGGATATAGTTAATCACATGTATTCTCTCACTCGCTCGCTGAATTTGCATCGACATCTCCATTGCTAATTTTCTTTCGTTGCATTTAGGAGGAAGGTGTGTTAGGCCAATTAAACATGCATAGAGGTTGAGCGTTTGCATTCAGGCGTTTTCCTATTAGAATATAAACCCTACCCACTTTACACATCGCATTTGGTTATCTCTTTGAGACCGGGTTATTGGGAAAGACTTCATTCTTTTCTTCTTACCTTCTTTCATTTCTTTCTTTCGTGTTGCCTTGGTGGATTTTTTACCGGAATTTCTCTAATGGGAGGATAGAGGGTATTTTTGTGTTGGTGTGGTCTGTCTGTTCTGTGGTGTGTTTGACTCTCTCTCTCTCTCTTCTTCTCTCTCTCTCTCTCTCTCTCTCTCTCTCTCTCTCTCTCTCTCTCTCTCTCTCTCTCTCTCTCTCTCTCTGTCAATATATATATATATATATATATATATATATATATATATATATATATATATTACGTTTATCCCACTTCCTCGCTTTCTCTTTCTCTTTCTCTCTCTTTCTCTCTAAAACTCTCTCTCTCTCTCTCTCTCTCTCTCTCTCTCTCTCTCTCTCTCTCTCTCTCTCTCTCTCTCTCTCTCTCTCTCTCTCTCTCTCTCTCTCTGCGGGACGTAACAATATCACATAAAAGATACTTTACCAATAAGCCTTGGTTCAATCAAGTTTCTTTTCGCCAAGTTTTGTCAATGGAACATTTACTTACCACTGCAGGAAATGTTGATTAAAAGAGAAACCCATTCCTGATTCAAGAAAGAGTAAAATGGCTGTAATATAGTTTATATATATTTCCATCAACAGTTTCTATACAGAATGAACAAAAGCCGAGTTATCATAAAAATATCATATTTGTTGTGTGTGTATATATATATGTGTGTGTGTGTGTGTGTGTGTGTGTGTGTGTGTGTGTGTGTGTGTGTGTGTGTGTGTGTGTGTGTGTGTGTGTGTGTGTGTGTGTGTGTGTGTGTGTGTGTGTGTGTGTATGTGTGTGTGGATTTATATATGATGGATATATATATAAATATATATACATATATATGGATATATGACTGCCGCGATGGTCCAGTGGTTAAAGCACTGGACTGTTCAATTCCCCGTCGCGGCGATGCCTGCGCTCTGACTGCTGGCTCGAGCCCGAGAAAACGGCATATCGCCTTGAGAAGCCAAAACGCAAGTGTCGTAGGGGAAATCGCCGCCGTGGCACAAGTGTTAGTGGTTCATTTCGTGTCGTGAACCTTTCCATTTGGATATGATTCGATAAATAGTGAATTGTAGAAATAATGAAAAAAAAAAAAAAAAAAAACATATTGCATAGAAACCAGAATATAATTTTCTCATTTCAGTGCAGTTATACATTCTGTTATTACATCTGAATAGTTTTAAAATATGGATATGAGAAAACGTCTTATATATAATATAAGGTTTTATTTTCATGTACTTTTATGTTAAATTTTTCTTTTCCTTCACTCCCTCCCTTTCTTTCGTCATCACTAACAATAATGATAATAATAATAATAATGATAATGATAATGATAACAAAAATGATGATGATGATGATGATGATGATGATTGATACTAATATTGATAATGATAATGATAATGAAAATGAAAATGAAAATGAAAATGAAAATGAAAATGATAATGATAATGATAATGATAATGATGATGATGATATACAAAAAATATTAGCTTTATAACATCAATCTTGACATATTCTGAATTGCATGGCATTTGCAAAATCAATCACATTTCCCTTGCAGTATGTATGCTGAAGAGAAACATTTTGAGCAAATATTCACTGTTGATCTGATCGAACACTGCATTAGCGAAGGTTAAAAGAAAACGGGATAATTCACTATCTCCGGTGAAGTGATTGATTTCTGACCGCTATATTGCAAGTAATGCGTGGTAGTTGTTGCCTCTTCTAGTGCTCTTTCGATTCTCTCTTTTTTTTAGCTGACAGAAGCTTTACTCAGTTCTCGGGAAAGGCTGACTCAGGCCATTCGCTTTCTTAAGTGTTGGCAGGGATTACTGCTGCAGTTGCCTGTGTGTGTGCCTCAAATTCTTATATATATATATATATATATATATATATATATATATATATATATATATATATATAATCTGTGTGTGTGTATCTGTATGTGTGTGTGCCTATATATATATATATATATATATATATATATATATATATATATATATATATATATATATATATATATGTATGTATGTATGTATATATGTATAGATACATGTATATATATATATATATATATATATATATATATATGTGTGTGTATATATATATATATATATATATATATATATACACACACACATATACATGTACATATACATATACACGTGTGGGTGTGTTTATATATATATATTTATGTATGTGTGTGTGTGTGCATATCTATAATCAAAAGTACAAGCTTTAAGGTTGAACAATATTGATGCAAACTGCCGTGCGCTGAACAAGGATAATCAGGTTTCAACAGGTGTCGAGTCACATACTGTGTGGACTTGTTTGACACATTTTCGCGCGATGGTTTGACGGGATAATATCTACCTAACTTAAAATAATTACAAAAAAAGAAAAATGCTGTAGAAGCGTGTTCACCCATTTCTTTCTGCTTCACAATGGATGCTATAAATCTCTCAGGCGGAAAAAAACAGTTTCATATTGAAATTGACTCTGGGGAAACGTGCCTATACCGTGTTTTTTCTTTCTCTCTCTCTCTCTTTCTTTCTTTCTTTCTTTTTTTCTTTCTTTTTTGAGGGGGGTTGACTACCGTTATTTATAGAGATTACAAAAAATCATAAAAAGGCCCAAAGAAAAAACAG
>NC_061857.1:12015631-12018131 GCF_019202785.1 Penaeus chinensis
GTGAGAAGAAGGAGTCAGGCGACAAGGACATATGGCGAGGAAGAATGTTCACAGAGAATGGTAAGAAAGTTTTTTTTTTATCGGAATGAATTATGATAATGGTATATATGCAAGCATATGTGTAAATACACACACACACACACACACACACACACACACACACACACACACACACACACACACACACACACACACATATATATGTGTGTGTGTGTGTGTATGTGTGTGTGTGCGCGCGTGTGTGTGTGCGCGTGTATGTGTACAGCTTTAATCTTCACCCCCTCGAGCTCTCACCAGAACAAACTCCCCTCCTCCGCGAGTTATGCACCAACGATTACAACTAAAAAAAAAAGGAAAAAAACAAAAAACGATTCCTAAACTACAGGTGGCCCTCTAGCGGTCAGGAACCAAAGTAGGTTCCGGTTAAGAGCAGGTCGGTAGAGGAAAAGTAAGGAGGCCCACCAGGATACCCATTCAAAGAGAAATAGTAGCGGTAACATTGGTTGTGCTATCTACCTTTTGTGTGAAAGTATATGGGTATATGCAAACACACACGTACATATATGTGCGTGTGTGTGTGTGTGTGTGTGTGTGTGTGTGTGTGTGTGTGTGTGTGTGTGTGTGTGTGTGTGTGTGTGTGTGTGTGTGTGTGTGTGTGTGTGTGTGTGTGTGTGTTCTCTATGACCAGCAGAGAAGATATGAGTAAGTTTCGCATCTGGCGGTTCGTTGCAACACGAAGTTAGCGTAGGTGATGTTTATGATTGCAAGTTTAAAGCCCGACTTTCGAGGTAATTGCCCTATGTGCAACATTGCATTCATCTAAAGTGACTCTAGATTACCACCTACAGAGTTGATGACTTTTACCATCTTTGGAGTAGGTTGAGGAAAATGTGGCACCATTAGGGAAAAGGTACAAGAAGCTACTACATATGTACATGGATTTTTGTGTGTTTATATATATTCTCTCTATATACAGTGTATGTATACATACACATACCTGCATATGCACACGCATATATATTTATATTTATATATATATATATATATATATATATATATATATATATATATATATATATATTGCTACATTAGCTTTAGCCCCTGAGCAGTGACACCCTCTGACTAAGGACAGGGTGGTAACAAATACCCATTCATTAGGAGTATGAGATTATTCTTAAGCTTCGTGTAGGTGTCAAAGCGTTCTTTCAATTAAAAATATAAGCACGAGCTCATTTCTTATCTCATATCATTTGGGTAAGTCATCAGGAGTTCATTAATATCACTCCATAATTCCTGTTTCGTATTTGATTAGTTCATGTTCTAGAATGTTTTCTATCGTATATGCTTTGAGTTATTCGAAGGTCACAGGTACTGATGCATAATTACTTTAAGAATGTAAGGGAGAAGCAGTAAGTCACTATTCATCTTAACACTATATTTACATTAACCACGTGTTCAGTAATTAACCATCACCACATCATCCAAAGGATTCAGCACACACACCATCATTAACACACTATTATGTGACAAGTCGATAAACAGAATGAATATATGTATATACAGATAATGAAATATATAAATAGGGAACCTATAAAAGGACAAGTTAATATATAAGCGAACCACAACCGGTCCCTCCCGACCACCGACCAGCGCTCGCAAGCTCGTTCCCTCAGACGTCCAGGTATGTTCTGAGTTCCTTCCCCGTTATTCACCATACAATGAAGAAAGGTCGAACCATGTACTGTGAACCGTGAATGTGAATCTGAATCCGACTTAGTATATACTATTCGAACACCAGTCCCCTAAAGCTCCGTCTTCTAAAGTAAAAGTTCACAGTCGGGTGAGGAGACTAGCGCAGGTCGATGCTCAGGAAACAAACGTGGTTATCATCATCTCCAGCATATATATATATATATATATATATATATATATATATATATATATGTGTGTGTGTGTGTGTGTGTGTGTGTGTGTGTGTGTGTGTGTGTGTGTGTGTGTGTTGTGAGTATACGTATATATATATGTATATGAAAGGAAAACCGCCACAGTAAGAAAATAAAATTTAAATGTAACGTTTCGAACTCTTCACGAGTTCCTCTTCAGACGAATGATAAACCAAAATGGATTTTTCAATTTTATTTTCTTACTGTGGCGGTTTTCCTTTCATCTTTGTGTACACGTTACTGTGTTTGTCTTTGTGTCATATATATATATATATATATATATATATATATGCACACACACACACACATACATATATACACATCTATTATGGTAGAAAAAAACACAATGCAAAAAGTATATTTATTGAAAATGAGTTTCGAAACCCACCTGGATTCCATCTGAAGAGGTTTGAAGGGGAAAGGGAGAGAGGGTGTATAAAAGAGAGAGAGGAGAGGCAACGCGGTAACACTGGGCAGGTAAGGAAAGACAAACGGATGTGAAGGGAAGTCAGATCAGGTCGGAGGATCGGTCGGACTATGCGCAGGGTGACCGGCAT
>NC_061857.1:12023131-12025631 GCF_019202785.1 Penaeus chinensis
ACTAATGAAATTGTTCTCTTCGTGTCTAAAATTAAGTACAGGAAGTTAAAACAGGAAGCAGCATTAAAGCAATAAAAAAATAAAGTCAAGACGTAAACTTAACCATCTTCACTAACATTTTTCCTAATACTTATTTGTGAGTTATATCTAGACGTATGCTGTTTTCAGTCCTTTCATATTAAATAAGGATGGGTATCAGAGCTGTATGGATGTTTAATATCGAATTCTATATATACAGTACATAGATAGATAAATAGATAGATACAGATAGATTGATGGATTTATATATATATATATATATATATATATATATATATATATATACGAGCATCTATGTGTGTGTGTGTGTGTGTGTGTGTGTATTAGAAAAGAAAAAAAAACAATGCACGGACTAGATTTATTTTAAAATGAGACAACAATTTCGAAATCCTCCAGGATTTCATCTTCAGATCTGAAAAGGAAAAGAGTGAGTGAGTGAGTGAGATTTGCGAAGTCTAGCTTCCATATATGTGGCCCGGCCTGTGTCAGCTATTTATGCCTGTCTCAATGATTCACTGTCACTGAATGCTTACCGTGTTGGCCGGGTTGCCAGCAAGCGCTCCTGCCGCCACGGTGTAAGCATGCGGCATAATTTTTTTACCAGACCGGCGGCTGTCCCTGTCTCAGAAATCGTATGCTTACAACTCAGTAAGGGTGGCGTTTGGTGTTGCTTGCAACACCTGTCTGCATAGTCAATTGTCTCCATAATTTGCCATTCGCACTGATAACCTAGTCTGATTCTGTAAAGAATGCCTTCGGCACCTCTATTGATTGTCTCAGAGAGTGCCAGTGGCTCATAGCCTGTAGCATCTGAGTACCATCTGGCCGAGGGGAGGTTCTCGTTTCCTGTCTGTGAAGCTGCAGGAGAGTGACAAGTGCTGTGGCGTTGGACCTGTGCTTCAAGATTTTTTGGCTTGGATGAATGATTTGGGATTTGGGGGCATACCCCTGACAATATCAGCTGGTGCTGACTCGGCTGAGCTTAGTCCTTATCCGCCGTGGTGCCCAGCCACAGCAGTAACCTCAAGGCGACAATTGCAACTTCTCGCGCCTGGGCGGGGCGCGAACCGCTGACCCCTCGGATGAGAGGCTGACAAGTTACCACTGTACTAGCCCTGAGGCTTTCCCTCTGATGCCCTTATAGCTGGGGACCCAGTTTATGATGATTCTTCTGCGCTTTGGTAAGCACAGTGGTCAGGAGGTAGATGTTATCATTGGACATGCTGTTCTGTAGACAATCAATGGCTGCACTAGAATCTGTATGTATGACCACGTCTCCTTCCCTTAGGGACGCGTGAGCTGGAGCTCCCGTGAAGAGGAAAGAGAGGCGTGAGTATAAGAGAGAAATAGGAGAGGTAATGTGGTGAACGCAGGACAAGTGAGGACAGGTAAAAGGAAGCGTAAGAAAGTCAGGTTAGATCGAAGGACCAAGCGGGTCGTTGACATAACGAAGAAGGCGGGGGGTGTAGGAACACTGTCGACAGGATAAAAAACACAGTTCAAGTTGAAATTAGGCACCAGCTTGATTAACCAGGATTCCACCAGTCTGCGGGCGTGGACAACACCGGAAGGAAAGACTATTCGCGCAGCTGACCAATCCACCTGATGGCCTGTGTCACACTGATAGTAAAAGAGGGTGTTGATGTTGTGTCCCCTGGACACAGTATATTTAAGTTGAGACGTTTAGTGAGACTGGCGGCTGTATCGTCATGGTACTGCTTATCACAAGAGGCACAAGTAACACCTTCGAGGTAGAGGGGGGGGGGGGGTTGTTATGGACCAGGTGAAAGATCAGCTTGCAGCTGAGAGGGTTAAAGAGGGCGACGGAGAGAATAGATCTCCGCATTGTAGGGCAGTCTGAGGACGGGCAGGTGAGGAGTCTCTTTAGGGGAGGAGTCGTCGTAGAAGGTACGCCGCGCCCTGGATAACGTGACGGCGAGAACATGTTGAGGGTAGCCCAATTTGGAGAAAGAATAACGCAGGAAATCAATCTCTCCGTCCAGGAACTAGGGGTCACGGATGCGGAGAAACAGCAAGGTGGCAACACCTCTCTTCACATGGAGTGGATGGCACGATAATAAAAGTATGTAAATTCTGTTTTGCATAGGTCTCCTCTCTATGTGCACAGGAAACCTGTTGCCTTATTTTCAATAAATCTAGCTTGAGCCTTGTGGTTTTTTCTACCTTAGTATCGACATGGTAGTGTTTTACCATTCATATATATATGTGTGTGTGTGTATGTGTGTGTGTGTGTGTGTGTGTGTGTGTGTGTGTGTGTGTGTGTGTGTGTGTGTGTGTGTGTGTGTGTGTGTGTGTGCATTCATACACACACACCATGCGTGTGTATCTATGTGTGTATACACACGCACACTTTCGTTCGTCTGTTTTCTCCCTCGAAAAGAATATTGCTTTGATCAAAGCTTCAGCATCTGTATTCCAGAGAGTTAAGGAAGATGATGCT
>NC_061857.1:12030631-12033131 GCF_019202785.1 Penaeus chinensis
ACATGAAGGAAATAAGTGTTGTTGTTGTTGTTGTTATGCGGTAATCCAGCTTTCTAGGGGAAAAAAACGAGTGTATCAAATCGCCGTTAGAATTGTAAAAGGAATTATATTTATCTTCAATAATTTATTTTCATTTTGTATAATGTTTAATGATTTTAATGTGTGCAATATAACTAATGAAATAATTAAACTTGTGAGATATTGTTCAATTTAAATAAACCTACTATGAGAAGATAACCTAAGACTACTAAGAAACGTTAAAGGAGAATTATCTAATTTTAATGAAAAATACTGGATGATGCACGTAATATACAGATAATAAGGAATGCTCATTTAAGTCTGCTACTAAGAAACATAATATAAATAAGGACCAGTACTGGAAACACTAAATCATTTTGAAATAAGTAATAGAAAGATTTAACAAAAGAATACTAAATAATAACTTCATAATAACTAGTGAATCAAAAATACATTTGATGATTATTCATAAACGTATAAATTCAAGAAAATAGTAAAAGCTACAAACTTTACGAACTTCAAGATATATACTTGATATTCATTTATAAGCTTTAATATAAGCTACTCTCATTATTTGTTGTAATTATTCCGCTGCTTCCCCTAGACACCTTAAAACTTAATTTTACATAAACTATCAACCTAAACTGTACTGCACTGTATTACAAGCGGGAATGTTACAATATATATATATATATATAAACACACACACACACAAATATAGATATATACAAATATATACACACATGTATATATATATATATATATATATTCATATATATATATATAAACACACACACACACAAATATATATATATATATATATATATTCATATATATATATATAAACACACACACACACAAATATATATATATATATATATATTCATATATATATATATAAACACACACACACACAAATATATATATATATATATATATATATATATATACATATATATACATATACATACATATACATGCATGTATATACATGTATATACATGTATATGTGGGTTTCATACATACGTACATACATACAAACATAGACAAATACATAAATTCATTTGAATAATATATATATATATATATATATATATGTATATACATATTTATGTGTGTGTGTGTGTGTGTATGAATTTATGTAAGTAAGTAAGTAAGTAAATAGGTATATATATATTCAAATGAATTTATGTGTTTGTCTATGTATGTATGTATGTATGTATGTATGTGTGTGCACACACAGATAATGAAACCCACATTTCCATAAGCAAGGCTAAAAGCACAAAACTTGCCGGCAGGCGCATTGCATGCCTAACAAGCTCCAATAAGCAACTTCCTGCATAACGAAACTTTGCATCCGAGAGGAATGAACATCAATTCCACGCAAATGGAGTCCTTTTCCCCCGCGATGCTTTGCAAAGGGACTCTGTATGAGGAGGAGTAACCTAATAACACTGTAACAAAGGCTGAGGCTGTTGACTCTGAATAGCCGGGGCATCTGCTGCTACTGCTGCTGCGAGGGAAGGGACTGCTCAGCACAAAAGACCGCTGGGGTTTGGGGCTGACGGAGGAAGACAGGGCTATCGGTGACGCTGTAGTGTCTAATCTCATGCGTGTACAATGTTCGTAGGACGGAAGTTTAGATTGTGCTTACAAATACACGCACATAAACACGCACGCACACGCACTCACACACACACACACACACACACACACACACACACACACACACACACACACACACACACACACACACACACACACACACACACACACACACACACACACACACACACACTCACACACTCACACACTCACACACTCACACACTCACACACTCACACACTCACACACTCACACACTCACACACTCACACACTCACATACTCACACACACACACACAGACACACACACACACACATATGTGTGTGTGTGTGTGTATATATATTCATATATATATATTTATAGATAGATAGATAGATATAGATATAGATATAGATACGTGCATATGTAAACTCAATAAAAAATGTTTCGATTCCAGGAACCTCTCACTCACTTTCCTCTCAAGGAGTTTACCATCCTATCATCAGTGGATTCGCATCCTGCGCCAATCCCTCTTGGGAATCCCATGATCGACCGTCAATACATCCTTCGCCATCTGCCTCTCCGCAAGCTAGTGAATTATAAAAGCTGCTTTCTTGTTAAGAGCAGAGAGGAGAGGCGGGGGTGAGGGGAAGAGGGGGGTATAGGTAAGTGAAAGGGAAGAGGGAAAGGGAGAGGGCGAGGACGGGAAGTGAGAGGGAGCAGGCGAGGGAAAGCAGGGGAAGGGAGAAGGGGAGGAGAGGATGGGTGGAGGGATAGGGAGAAGGGATGGGAGGGGGAGAGAAAAGGGGGCGGAGGATGGGTGGAGAGGGAAGAGAAGGAGGGATGGGTCTTGGGAGAAGAAAGGGGGAGAGGTGGAGGAAGGAAAGAATAAGGAAAA
>NC_061857.1:12035631-12038131 GCF_019202785.1 Penaeus chinensis
TGGGCGTATGTGCCTCACTTTCCCACTTTCTCTTCATTCCTAGTTTTGATTAAAGATGTGATTAAGAAGAGAAGGGAAAACGCATCATAAAAATTCAAGACTACATTTATTTATGTATTCACTCTTTCTATCTTTGCCCTTGGCTTAGTTACAATGTCCTCATTGCACCCGATGTCCCGTAATTATGTTTATCATTTGATTGCATCTCAATTACTCATTATAACTGAGTTATTTGACCTCATTTGACCCACATCCCACTCGGTCAAGTGCGCCAGGTCAAACGAAGCCAAACCGCACTGCTCTTTGTCCAGCCGCCGGCGTCAGCTGATCGATAACATGTTCATTACACGTCTGAACCCTTAGGGAGAAACGAGGTAAGGACCTTGTGTGACCTGAGGGACTCCCCGGCTCTCACAGGAACACCCAACACGATCTCGATATCGATAGTTGCCCAGGGAGCGTGACCTCGATCGCCGACGCCGTGGTCGGGGAGTTGGTGTTTGATTGGGCCGGGGTTATTCTGATATTTATCATTATTTTCTTTGTTTGAGATTAGATGGTTTGTCTTTTTCATTCTTTCTTTATAGGTCTCTTTTTCATTCTTTCTTTATCGGTCTCTTTTTCATTCTTTCTTTATCGGTCTCTTTTTCATTCTCCCTCTCTCTCTCTCTCTCTCCCGACTCCGCATGTCACACACAGTTCTTTTAACAACTACCCTTTCCTCCCTTGACAAATTTGTACTTCTCTTTATCCCCTCCCCCCCCCTTTCCCCTCCCCCTTTCCCCCTCTTCTTCCAATATAAAAAAAAAAATATCGTCAACTTTTTTCCTTTTTTTTTTTTTTCCTTTCTTTAAGGAAAAAATCGCTGACGCCGGTTTTACTTTGAGAAATATTTTGACGGGAAACTGTTCGTCCCTTTGTCATTCATTCTATCTACTTTACACACCCGACTTTCTCTCTACCTTTTGTGTTTTCTATTTTTATCAGCCCAGTTGACGTTGATTACATTTCCGCATTCATTTTTTTTGTTTTTGTTTTTGTACTGTGCTGTTCTTGTCTAGTTTATTTGTTCTTGTAGCTGTGATCATTGTTTTTTTGTTTTTTCTGCTTCTTCAAGTTTATCGTTCTTTCACGTATTTCCTATCTTCTTTTCTCTTCTCACTTCGTTTTTTTTTTCATTCATCCAAATCTCTCTCTCTCTCTATCTCTATCTATCTTTCTATCTATCTATCTATATAAATCTCTCTATCTATCTATCGATATAAATCTCTCTCTCTCTCACTCTCTTACTCTCTCTCTCACTCTCACTCTCACTCTCACTCTCACTCTCACTCTCTCTCTCTCTCTCTCTCTCTCACACACACACACACACACACACACACACACACACACACACACACACACACACACACACATACACACATACAAAAAAAAAAAAAAAAAATTGCTGACGTCTGTTTTACTCTGAGAAATATTTTGGCGGGAAACTGTTCGTCCCTTTGTCATTAATTCTATCTACTTTACACACCCGACTTTCTACCTTTTGTGTTTTCTATTTTTATCAGCCCATTTGACGTTGTTAACATTTCCCCATTCATTTTTTTGTTTTGTTTTTTGTTTTACTGTGCTGTTCTTGTCTAATTTATTTGTTCTTGTAGCTGTTATCATTTTGTTCTGTTTCTTCCATTTTATCGTTCTTTCATGTATTTCCTGTCTTTTTTTCTCTTCTCACTTCGTTTTTTTTTTCATTCATCTCTCTCTCTCTCTCTCTCTCTCTCTCTCTCTCTCTCTCTCTCTCTCTCTCTCTCGCTCGCTCTCTCTCTCTCTCTCTCTCTCTCTCTCTCTCTCTCTCTCTCTCTCACACACACACACACACATACACGCACCATTATTATTCAAGCTTCACAGTCACTATAAGGGGCGAAGATAAACCCAGGTCATTCCCAACAGAGGTGTTCTTCAATAGAAACAAGTACAAAGGCGAGCAGAATGTTTGATGTTGCAAATCCGGCGGTCAAACCACGAAACACCATCAGGATATAACACATCAGTACAGTTCCTCCTCGGTCATTTCGAAGAGATTAAAGTGATAATTATGGAGAGAAATGTTGATATTTTATGTATTAGTGAAATTTGGCTTCACCAGGAAATATCAAGCAGTTTCATCAGCATCCCAAACCTCCATTTTTACAGATGTGATGCAGGACGTGGAGGTGGAGTCTGCATATATGTAAGCGATAACCTTAAATCAAATAAGATCTCCTCTGCAACTGTAAATCACACAGCAGTAGAGGACATCTGGGTTACCGTACAAAGCAGTATGGTTTGTACAATCCACAGACACCCTCAATCCATCTTGAATTTTTTCAGAGAAATGTCAATAAAGAGAACATTTATTTTTATCTTATGTGATTTAAATGACGATCTAAAACAAAAAACAAATACAAAGTTAAATGGGATAATTAGTAGAAAATAAGTTAAAAAAAACTTATATAGAAGC
>NC_061857.1:12050631-12058794 GCF_019202785.1 Penaeus chinensis
AAACGGAAAGAAAAAAAGTGAAGAGAGGAAAATAGAGAGAAGAAAAGAGAAGAGAGAAAAACAGAGAGAAGAAAAGAGAAGATAGGAAAATTCTCTCTCTCACTCTCTCTCTCTCTCTCTCTCTCTCTCTCTCTCTCTCTCTCTCTCTCTCTCTCTCTCTCTCTCTCTCTCTCTCTCGCTCTCTCCATGAGGATTTTATCAGCATGGACATCATAGGTCATGAGGACGAGTATTTCCCGAGAAAGGAAGAGGTCGTTTCAGAAATGTGGGCCTCGGAGGAACAATGACCTGAGATAAGGTCACGTGATTGCGATTATCTTTTCCATTCTCTCTTTCTCTCTTTCTCTTGCTCTTTCATACTCACTCGCCTCTCTCTTCTTTTTTCCTCAATTTCTTTCTCTCTATCTATCTATCTACCTCTCTCTCTCTCTCTCTCTCTCTCTCTCTCTCTCTCTCTCTCTCTCTCTCTCTCTCTTTCTCTCTCTCTCTCTCTCTCTCTCTCTCTTTTCATCACACATTTACTCTCTCTCTCTCTCTCTCTCTCTCTCTCTCTCTCTCTCTCTCTCTCTCTCTCTCTCTCTCTCTCTCTCTCTCTCTCTCTCTCTCTCTCTCTTTCCATCACACATTTACTCTCTCTCTCTCTCTCTCTCTCTCTCTCTCTCTCTTTCCATCACACATTTACTCTCTCTCTCTCTCTCTCTCTCTCTCTCTCTCTCTCTCTCTCTCTCTTCCATCACACATTTACTCTCTCTCTCTCTCTCTCTCTCTCTCTCTCTCTCTCTCTCTCTCTCTCTCTCTCTCTCTCTCTCTCTCTCTCTCTCTCTCTCTCTCTCTCTCTCTCCCTCCCTCCCTCCCTCTCTCTCTCTCTCTCTTCGTATCTCTCTCTCTTCTTCCCACACTCCCATTCCCATTCTCACTTTCATATACCTTTACTTTTTCCTCATTTCGCTCTATGACGGGAATCTCACATACATAATTGGGTGTCCCATTTTGACTTCTTGATTACTTTTTTATCAAATTGTTCTTCGGAATGTGTCCATTAATTAGATATTCATGGAAGACACGCCTGAAGAAGTCCAATATATTAAAAAACTCTTCTACTTTTCACCTTTATGCCAACCCAAAAGTTCTCGTTCACGCCCCTCGCCTCTGCATCATCAAGAATTTCCCTCGTCTTCTTCTTTTCTTATCTATCCCTTTTTTTCGATCATCTCTTGGCATCCTATTTCTTCTGATTTGTTTTTATCTTCTTATCTTCTATGTCTATTTACGTGTCTGTCTATCGATTTATCTATTTTTCTCTTTCCCTTTCATACATAAATAGAAATATTGTTTTAACAGATATGCATATACACTTCCACACACACATACACACACACATATACACACACATACACACACACACACACACGAACACACACACACACACACACACACACACACACACACACACACACACACACACACACACACACACACACACACACACACACGAACACGAACACGAACACACACACAAACAAACAAACAAACACACAAACACCCCCACACGCAAAACCACATCACCGCCCACACTTTCAACCAATCATCTCCTTTTTTATTCTCCAGCCGCAGAAACGCCGGCCATTTCCTAATGATATTATCTGTGACAATGCAATTCCCATTCTCCCTGCATCCACTCAGCGCCAGACATCCCAATCACAGGCGCTTGGAAATCTTCACTCAACCGATCGCGAATACAATACACGTTTCATGGTCCCTGATCTTGTGCTGTGGCTTCCTCGCTGACGGGGTGGCGGGGCTGTGTGTGTGGAGAGCACTTGGTGTTTACTGTCACTGACTCTTTCTGATGGTATATGTGTGAGGGGGGTGGGAGGATGGGGGGATGGGGGAGTAAGGGAGGGAGGGAGGGAGGGAGGGAGTGTGTGTGTGTGTGTGTGTGTGTGTGTGTGTGTGTGTGTGTGTGTGTGTGTGTGTGTGTGTTGTGTGTGTGTGTGTGTGTTTGGTTGTTTGTTTGTTTGTTTATGTTTGTGTGTGTTTGTGTGTGTATGTGTGTGTGTGTGTGTGTGTGTGTGTGTGTGTGTGTGTGTGTGTGTGTGTGTGTGTGTGTGTGTGTGTGTGTGTGTGTGTGTGTGTGTGTGTGTGTGTGTTTGTATGTGTGTGTGTGTGGGTGTGTGTGTGTGTGTGTTTTTTTTTTTTTTTTTGTGTGTGTGTGTGTGTGTATGTGTGTGTGGGTGTGGGTGTGGGTGTGCGGTGACGGTGTATGAGTGTATGTTTGCGTGTGTGTTATCTTAAAAAAAAAAAAAAAAATGTATTTCCTCCGCGGTCATTCCAGTGCCTCTGTTTAATCGATCCGACCACCTCCCGAAAATTCCCAAGATCTGCGAGACCGAACTTTTTGCTTAAGTTTGTTTTGATGCCGTGATTTATTCATCTAATTTACTCTAGCTCAAAATGTGGCTGATATGAGGAATCTTCTTGCTGCAGAAGGTATAGTAACAAGAAGAATTAGAGGGGAAATAAATCAAGTGGAGAAGGAGGGAATTAAATACGCTTGTTGATGCTTAGACGCTACGTAATACAAAAATATAAATAACACAACAAACATTAGTTACAAGCAGTCAATATCAGTCATAGTTATCATGTATTCGCTTCTCCTATCTAGCATCACATCTAATTCCATGTTATCTATGAATGAAATGAGTTTCTATCCAATTTATTACATCTGAAAATGCAAACTAACTTTCCATAGACTCGTGGCCTTTCATCTTTATTTAAATATCTTCCTTTGCAGTGAGTCACTTGTATAATAGCAATCTCTTCCTGTTGCTGTTTATTCATTTCGTATTTATTTACTTATTCATTCATTTATTTATTCACTTATTTATTTACTTATTTATTTATTTATTTATGTTTACTGTAGTTAGAAAAGATATCAAAGCTAATTAAAATATCTTAAAAGAAAAGTCTAAATATGTCAAAAGCAGATACCGTTTAATCTCAGGTAAAGGAAAATCTGGCAACTTATCCTCAGACTCTGGGGAAACCCGAATCGTCAAGTATCTTTTGAAACAAATTAATAAAATGATAATAAAATAAGAGGTGTAACCATTAAGGGTATTATTTGTTAATTTTACAAATATTTAATGTGCGTAACCATAAGTATCAAGTGTCAGCTGATTAGAATAAAAAGAAAGAGAAGGCGAAACGGAGCATCCCAGAGTCTGGTGTGAGTTGCCAGTTCGCAATTTCTCAAACAGAATAAGATTCTTAAAACCTAAAAGTTAAATTCAGAATATGAAAACCCAGGATGCTCAAATATCAAACGGTAAAACAGTAAACAAAAGCAAACATCCAGACCCTCTAGAATAACCGACGCATATAAAGCAACACGTAAAATAATCAAAGGTTAAAAGAAAAATCAAACCGATTTTTATCAAAATGGCGGAATAGGTTAAGCATAAAGAGGGTTTTCAAGCACGTCCTGCTCCCATGCAAAGGAAATTCAGGAATCCAACCGTATGTTTCATTTTCCTTTATGGTGATCAGCGATCCTTGCTGTTCTGAAACAAACATGGCAACATGCGGCTAGATTTTTGTCCAGGATGTTGGGAAAATGACAAACGTTATTTGAAGTGTCTGATCATTTCTCTTTATTTGGAAATTGGTTTAATTATCGCCTTGATGACATCAAAGGATGACATTGGCCTGTTATTTGATTACTTGATTATATAAGTACACCCACAAATACGTAAGTATTTTAGAACTTACAACATTCCAATATCCGATATGAATAATACACAAATGTATGAAATAACAGGTCTCAAAAAAAAAAAAAAAAAAAAAAAAAACAGAATCATTAATAATAATAATAATAATAATAATAATAATAATAATAATAATAATAATAATAATAATAATAATAATAATAATAATAAATTACCCCGGAAAAAATGGCACTTTAGCTCCAGACAAAGTTATTTTCAAAATCGAATGAATGGGGAATTTCAAATTTTCGACCCAACGCAAGCAGTCGAAGAGGGGAGGAGATGAGTCGGGAGGAAGGCAAAACGAATAAACCATTAAATAGAACAGTAATAAATAAAGGTAAACATAGATGAAACAAGAAAGCCTGTCATTTGTCCGATATGCAAAGCAGCCAGACAGAGGAGCTTATTCGCAAAGCACAGCATTAGCATCTGGGAATGTCATACATCATATTGATCATGCTTTTTTCATTCTTTCTTTCTTTCCTTCTTCCTCTTCTTCCTTTTCTTAATCTTGTTGTTCTTCTTGTCTTTCTTTTTCTTCTTATTATTATTATTATCATTCCACTTTTTCTCCTTCTTCGTCTCCTTTTTTTTCTTCTTCTTCTTCTGCTGCTGCTGTTGTTGTTGCTGTACTTTTTTTTTTCTTCTACTTCTTCCTATTCTTCTTCTTCTTCTTCTCCTTCTTCTTCTCCTTATTTTCTTCTTCTTCTTCTGCTGCTGCTGTTGTTGTTGCTGCTGTTCTTTTTTCTTCTTCTTCTTCTTCTCCTTCTCCTTCTCCTTCTCCTTCTCCTTCTCCTTCTCCTTCTCCTTCTCCTTCTCCTTCTCCTTCTCCTTCTCCTTCTCCTTCTTCTTCTCCTTCTCCTTCTCTTTCTCTTTCTCTTTCTCTTTCTCCTCCTCCTCCTCCTCCTCCTCCTCCTCCTCCTCCTCCTCCTCCTCCTCCTCCTCCTCCTCCTTCTCCTCCTCCTCCTCCGCCTCCTCCTCCTCCTCCTCCTACCTCTCCTTCTCCTCCTTCCTCCTCCTCCTCCTCCCCTCTCCTCCTCCTCCTCCTCCTCCCCCTCCTCCTCCCCCCCCTCCTCCTCCTCCTCCTCCTCCTCCTCCTCCTCCTCCTCCTCCTCCTCCTCCTCCTCCCTCCTCCTCCTCCTCTTCCTCCTTCTCCTACTCCTTGTAATAAATAGCAGGGAATGTATCCCACTGGTCTGCCACTAATGTAATGATGTGTGTTGAGTTCATGTTCCTCTGTGATGGTACTGCTTATTTGCTCTCGGGTGTTGAGTTAAGTTGTCGCAGCTTCTAGTCTTTATTAGCACTGGAGTATGGTGGTTGGCATACAGAGGAGAGGTGAGGCAGAGGCTTGTCATGCCCGCGAGATGTAAGCGGTCTGTGCCAATTGCTCAGAAATTTCTGTGAACAAACCTCGTTTTGAAATATTTCGTAATGCAAAGTATGAAACAATTCGAATGAACACAAATTCAGATACATTTGGTCACATGATAATTTCGTGGGGAAGAAACAAGGGTACCTTATATACGGTTGTATGTGAGAAGAGAGGTATGGTGTTTCGAAGACTAAAAAGCTGCGTGATAAGGAGACAGAAATGCTGAGTATTCATAAAACATAAAGACGTTTGAAGTAAGCAAAATGATCAACCGGATATCAACCAAATAAACGAGATAAGAACAACTTAAGTAAAGAAGTAAACAAAAAATCTTAATAAGCATACAAGGTCATTATTGCACTCCCTTCTAACTTTGTTGTAAGCTAAAATAAACAACCCACAATCAAGCAAATAAGAAACTAAGATTTTCCATCCATCTAAGAAAGTAAAACAAACAACCTATCTCTTATCAAATTTATAAGCAATATAAACAATCCTTCTTTAACCAAATGAACGGACAAAATAAACAAATCATTTTCAGCCAAGTAAGCACTTTGTCTAGCTGATCATGTCTAGCCAAATAAACAGTTAAATTAAACTTCCCATTTTTAATAGATATGCACGTAAAATACACAATCTATCTCTAGCTTTACAAGAAACTAACTCTTCTAAACAAACAGCAATAGTAATCTCCTCCTCCTCCTACTTTTTCCACCTGCTCCTCTTCCTCCTCCTTCTTCTTCTCCTCCTCTTCCTTCTCCTCCTTCTTCTTCTCCTCCTCTTCCTTCTCCTCCTCCTCTCCCTCCTCCTTCTCTTCCTCCCCTTCCTCCTCCTCCTCCTCCTCCTCCTCCTCCTCCTCCTCCTCCTCCTCCTCCTCCTCCTCCTCCTCCTCCCCCTCCCCCTCCTCCTCCTCCCTCCTCCTCCTCATCCTCCTCCTCCTCCTCCTCCTCCTCCTCCTCCTCCTCCTCCTCCTCCTCCTCCTCCTCCTCCTCCTCGCTCCTCCTCCTCCTCCCTCCTCCTCCTCCTCCTCCTCTTCCTCCCCCCCCTCCTCCTCCTCATCCTCCTCCTCTCCCCTCCTCCTCCTCCTCCTCCTCCTCCCTCCTCCTCCTCCTCCTCCTCCTCTTCCTCCTCCTCTCCTCCTCCTCCGCCTCCTCCTCCTCCTTCTCCTTCTCCTCCTCCTCCTCCTTCCTCCTCCTCCTCCTCCTCCTCCTCCTCCTTCCTCCTCCTCTCCTCCTCCTCCTCCTCCTCCCCTCCTCCTCCTCCTCTTCCTTCTCCTCCTTCTCCTTCTTCTTCTCCTTCTCTTTCATCTCCTTCTCCTTCTCCTTCTTCTTCTCCTTCTCTTTCATCTCCTTCTCCTTCTCCTCCTCCTCCTCCTCTCCTCCTCCTCTCCTCCTCCCCTCCTCCTCCTCCTCCTCCTCCCTCCTCCTCCTCCTCCTCCTCCTTCTCCTCCTCCTTCTCCTCCTCCTCCTCCTCCCTCTCCTCCTCCCTCCTCCTCCTCCCTCCTCCTCCTCCTCGCTCCTCCTCCTCCTCCTCCTCCTCCTCCTCCCCTCCTCCTCCTCCTCTTCTCCTTCTCCTACTCCTTGTAATAAATAGCAGGAATGTAATACACTGGTCTGCCACTAATAGTAATGAATGTGTGTTGAGTTCATTTTCCTCTGTGATGGTACTGCTTATTTGCTCTCGGGTTGATTAAGTTGTCGCAGCTTC
Organism: Penaeus chinensis; assembly: GCF_019202785.1. NCBI lineage: Eukaryota > Metazoa > Arthropoda > Malacostraca > Decapoda > Penaeidae > Penaeus > Penaeus chinensis. Next base: position 12,057,484 of record NC_061857.1, read on the forward strand.
TAGTCTTTATTACCCGGAAGTATGGTGGCTGCATACAGAGGAGAAGGCGAGCAGAGTTTGCCCATCCCCGCGAGATGTAAGTGGTCAGTGCCGAATTGCTAGAAATTTCTGTGAACAAACCTCGTTTTGAAATATTTCGTAATGCAAAGCATGAAACAATTCGAATGAACACAAATTCAGAACAATTGGTCACATGATAATTTCGTGGGGAAGAAACAAGGGTACCTTATATACGGTTGTATGTGAGAAGAGAGGTATGGTGTTTCGAAGACTAAAAAGCTGCGTGATAAGGAGACAGAAATGCTGATATTCTTAAAACATAAAGACGTTTGAAGTAAGCAAAATGATCAACCGATATCAACCAAATAAACGAGATAAGAACAACTTAAGTAAAGAAGTAAACAAAAATCTTAATAAGCATACAAGTCATTATTGCACTCCCTTCTAACTTTGTTTAAGCTTAAAATAACAACCCACAATCAAGCAAATAAGAAACTAAGATTTTCCATCCATCTAAGAAAAGTAAAACAAACAACCTATCTCTTAACAAATTTATAAGCAATATAAACAATCCTTCTTTAACCAAATAAACGGAACAAAATAAACAAATCATTTTCAGCCAAGTAAGCACTTTGTCCTAGCTGATCATGTCTAGCCAAATAAACAGTTTAAATTAAACTTCCCATTTTTAATAGATATGCACGTAAAATACACAATCTATCTCTAGCTTTACAAGAAACTAACTCTTCTAAACAAACAGCAATAGTAATCTCCTCCTCCTCCTACTTTTTCCACCTGCTCCTCTTCCTCCTCCTTCTCTCCTCCTCCTCCTCCTTCCTCCTCCTCCTTCCTCCTCCTCCTCTTCCTTCTCCTCCTCCTCTCCTCCTCCTTCTCTTCCTCCCCTTCCTCCTCCTCCTTCCTCCTCCTCCTCCTCTCCTCCTCTCTCCTCCTCCTCCTTCCTCCTCCTCCACCTCCTCCACCTCCTCCTCCTCCTCCTCCTCTCCTCCTCCTCCTCCTCCCCCCCTCCTCCTCCTCCTCCTCCTCCTCCTCCTCCTCCTCCTCCTCCTCCTTCTCCTTCTTTTCCTTCTTTTCCTTCTTCACCTCTTCCTCCTCCTCTCCTCCTCCTTCTCCTTCTTTTCCTTCTTCACCTCTTCCTCCTCCTTCTCCTTCTTCTTCTCCTCCTCTTCCTTCTCCTCCTCCTTCTCCTTCTCCTTCTCCTCCTCCTCCTACCTCCTCCTCCTCCTTCTCCTCCTCCTTCTCCTTCTCCTCCTCCTCCTCCTCCTCCTCCTCCTCCTCCTCCCCTTCACGAAT
>NC_061857.1:12066394-12071394 GCF_019202785.1 Penaeus chinensis
ATAAGAGTAAGAGGAAGAACAAGAATAAGGATAAGAGTAAGAGGAAGAACAAGAATAAGGATAAGAGTAAGAGGAAGAACAAGAATAAGGATAAGAGTAAGAGGAAGAACAAGAATAAGGAAAAGAGTAAGAGGAAGAACAAGAATAAGGATAAGAGTAAGAGGAAGAACAAGAATAAGGATAAGAGTAAGAGGAAGAACAAGAATAAGGATAAGAGTAAGAGGAAGAACAAGAATAAGGATAAGAGTAAGAGGAAGAACAAGAATAAGGATAAGAGTAAGAGGAAGAACAAGAATAAGGATAAGAGTAAGAGGAAGAACAAGAATAAGGATAAGAGTAAGAGGAAGAACAAGAATAAGGATAAGAGTAAGAGGAAGAACAAGAATAAGGATAAGAGTAAGAGGAAGAACAAGAATAAGGATAAGAGTAAGAGGAAGAACAAGAATAAGGATAAGAGTAAGAGGAAGAACAAGAATAAGGATAAGAGTAAGAGGAAGAACAAGAATAAGGATAAGAGTAAGAGGAAGAACAAGAATAAGGATAAGAGTAAGAGGAAGAACAAGAATAAGGATAAGAGTAAGAGGAAGAACAAGAATAAGGATAAGAGTAAGAGGAAGAACAAGAATAAGGATAAGAGTAAGAGGAAGAACAAGAATAAGGATAAGAGTAAGAGGAAGAACAAGAATAAGGATAAGAGTAAGAGGAAGAACAAGAATAAGGATAAGAGTAAGAGGAAGAACAAGAATAAGGATAAGAGTAAGAGGAAGAACAAGAATAAGGATAAGAGTAAGAGGAAGAACAAGAATAAGGATAAGAGTAAGAGGAAGAACAAGAATAAGGATAAGAGTAAGAGGAAGAACAAGAATAAGGATAAGAGTAAGAGGAAGAACAAGAATAAGGATAAGAGTAAGAGGAAGAACAAGAATAAGGATAAGAGTAAGAGGAAGAACAAGAATAAGGATAAGAGTAAGAGGAAGAACAAGAATAAGGATAAAGAGTAAGAGGAAAAGAGACAAGAATAAGGATAAGAAGAGAGACAAGAATAAGAAGAGTAAGAACAAGAATAAAGGGGATAAGAAGTAAGAGGAAGAACAAGAATAAGGATAAGAGTAAGAGTGACAAATAAGAAAGAGTAAGAGAAAACAGAATAAGAAAGATAAGAGAAAAGATAGGATATGAGAAAAAGTAGTATAGATAAGAGAGAACAGAATAAGAAATAAGAAAACAGAATAAGTAAAGTAAAGAAGAACAAGAATAAATAAGTAGAACAAGATAGGGTAAGTAAGGAAACAAAAGGAAATAAGAGAACAGAATAGAGGTGAAGAATAGAGAGAAAAGAATAAGGATAAGATAGAGAGATAAGAAAGAAGTAAGATGAGAGAGGGACAAAATTGGTAAATGTTGTTGAGGATTGGAACTAGATTTCTTCAGTCTGATGTATTGTTTTACAATAACTGTTATCTGGCTGTGTTTGTTTTTCGCTATTCAGTGTGTGTGGGAGCCTCTTTCGATCTCTGTCTGTCTCTCTCTCTCTCTCTCTCTCTCTCTCTTTATCTGTCTGTCTTTGTCGCCGTCTCTACTTCTGTCTCTGTCTCTCTCTCTCTCACTCTTTCTCTCTCTGTCTCTCTCTCACTCTCTCTCTCTCCTTCTCTCTCTCTGTCTCTCTCTTTCTCTTTCTTTCTCTCTCTCTTTCTCTCTCTCTCTCTCTTTCTTTCTCTCTCTCTCTCTCTCTCTCTCTCTCTCTCTCTCTCTCTCTCTCTGTCTCTCTTTCTCTCTCTCTCTCTCTCTCTTTCTCTCTCTCCCTTTATATCTGTCTGTCTGTCTGTTTGTCAGTCTGTCTGTCTCTTTCTTTTTTTTTCTCTCTCTCTCTCCCTCTTTCTCAGCCATTGTTACTGTCATTGTGTTGAAAACAATGCATGCCTAAACAATGAAAATAAAGAAGATAATGTAATTCAAACCATAAAGACAAAAATAAAAGCCATCATTAACGAGACATGAAAATAAGCGAATATCTACTGATTTACCATATGTAAATTTCACACATTTACTCCATGTCACATTCAGAACCTTGATCCCGAGGAGAGAACTGCTGGTACAGACATAAGTGGTAGTTAAAGACGTGTTATAGTGTACGCACACTGTTGTCTTTCTTCACCGCGTCGAAGTATGATTAAAGATGAATAAGGAAAAAAAACAAAACAAGTATCTTTACCTCCACAACAATACATTTAATAAGAGAGAGTGAGTGAGTGAGTGAGTGAGAGAGAGAGAGAGAGAGAGAGAGAGAGAGAGAGAGAGAGAGAGAGAGAGAGAGAGAGAGAGAGAGAGAGAGAGAGAGGGGGAGAGAGAGAGAGAGAGAGAAGAAGAAGAAAGAGAAATTGAAAAGAGAAAGCTAAAATGATGAAACCAGCGGTAATCATACTGAATTATCTTCTTACGAGATATAGAGGAACCAAAAGTAGTTAGATAACAGCTCACGAGATGGGTTCATTAAAGGGATTTTTCTTAATTAAACAGAGGATAAACAAACTACAAGGCATGTAAACTAAGCGATTAAAGGCCTTTACGAGACAAAAGGCGAAAGTGTTTTGCCAATTACGAGAGAGGGAAGAGCATGTCCTTAAAATAAAGAGTTAATCAAAAGGTTAGCAAAGGAAATTGTGTTTATAATGAAGACTTAGGAAGTTAGCGAAGGCAGACATTGGAAATCAACAGGATGAAAGATCTACTGTGTGAAAAGCTTACTTCAGATGGAAAGTTTAAAAGAGAAGGTTGTTGGTTTAATCAAATTAGATTGGAACGAGACATAGAACAAATGAGGCTTATTCCATGGTTTAAATAATGATAGTTATGGTTAGTTAACAATGATGGTGATAAAGGGCATTAATAATAATATTGGTGATGACAAGGAATTTTAGTAGTGGTTATGATGATAATGATGATGATAATAGGTTATGATAATAATGGTTAATATTAATGGTGACTGTGATAATGCAGAGGATGAAAGAGATGACAATGATAGTAATGATATCTATAATAATACTATTCCAAATAAACTTATTTTAAGAATAACATATCAAACTCTTATCTCTAATATAAATCAGTTACTTATTCAGTATTACCCACACAATCATGATTACCACCTACCTTACCACCACCTCATTTACATCCACCAATACCCGTGGCAATACAAAACGCAAACCTTAAATAAACCACAGCTCTTACAAGAAACAAACCAACAGCCTCGTAACAACTTCAAGGAATTAGCAACAAAGCATTATTTTTTTTTCCCCTCCTCGCCTCCTCCTCCTCTTTCCTCTCTCCTGCTGTCCATTTGCACACCCTTCCTCCTCTCTTCCCCTTCCTCCCCTCTTCTGTTTCCTGTTTCCTCTTTAGGGCGTTATCATGTATCCACATTTAACCAGAAACGAAGGGTGAATAGACGAACCGATAGAGAGATGCACAGATGGATAGATGCATGGAAACCAGCTCAGAGGAGGACACACACATACATAAATGTTATATATATCTATAACTATCTATATTTATATCTCTATCTCTAACTATTTATAGTGTTTATATATCTATATATATCTATATACATTTATATCTATATTTATATCTATATCTATCTACATCTATCTATATCTATCTGTATATCTATCTATTTATCTGTCTATCTTTATCTCTTTCTCTATAGCTATATATCTCAATATATATATATATATATTGATAGACATATATATATATATATATATTGATAGACATATATATATATATATATATATATATATGACAATCTATATATATATGTATCTTTAGTTATATCTATTTATATCTTAATCTATATATATATCTATATGTATCTATATCTATCATTATCTATATCTATCTATATCTATATCTGTTAATATATATCTTTACCTATATTTATCTATATATATCTCTAACTATATATATATATATATATATATATATATATATATCCATATCTATGTATACCTATATCTATATATGTTTATCAATTTGTGTGTGTGTATGTGTATGAGAGTGAGGAGAAAAAAAATCCTCAGATTATTAAAAAATAATTGGTTCTTGCTACATCTTATCACTTTAGCCTTTGTTACAGGAGTGTCTGAAATAACAGCTCACACAACCCTTGTGAGAGTGGTTGCCAGCTGCGCGCTGTCGGACTATTTCATGTGTGATGTAAGAGGGAGCTTCTGATATGCTGTCGTATACAACTGCAGTGCTGAGAACAGGGAGACACACCCACATACACACACGAAGATACACACACACATACACACACACACACACACACACACACACACACATACACACACACAAACACACACGCACACAAATACACACACACACACTTTCATTCATTTCATTTTCTTCCGTCTTCTCGCTCTTGGAGTTGATGTTGATAAAAGTTCTTACGTCAAGTTTTTCGCTCATTTTTGTTCTGTTGCAGGGTGAAAATTGCCTCGGTACGCAGAGAAAACATTGACTAAATATACTCTTAATGTGCAGGTATATGTTCACTCAGAGGTACAATTACACATACATTAGCATACTTAGCAATCAGGTACGCACACACGCACAGATACAGTCAGATAGATACATACACACACATACACACTCACACTTACAGACACTAACAGAAACACAAGCCCACACACAAACTTAGACACACAAACATACACACAACTTACACATACACATACACGCACAGAAAGCACACACACACACACACACACACACACACACACACACACACACACACACACCATTCGTACATATAAGCGAGTCCATTCTTCCGTTTCCACTGAATCTGTCATAGCTCTGCTTTCAGAATTCCCCGGGTGTATGTGCTTGTGTGTTTGTGCCCGCGCCCAGCCTGGAAAACCTGCGGTGGATGTAAATGGTGAGACAGCTTGGCCAGGCGCTCTCTCCTGGAACGATCAGAAAAGGTTTTCTTCGCTGGCGGAGGC
>NC_061857.1:12088894-12091394 GCF_019202785.1 Penaeus chinensis
GCATATGTATATATATATATATATATATATATATATATATATATATATATATATATATATATATGCATATGTATGTATATATATGTGTGTGTGATTTATATAACACACTCATATATATAAGCATATTTATGTATAGAATATATATATGTGTGTGTGTGTGTGTTTGTGCATATATATGTATGCATATGTATGTATATATATATATATATGTGTGTGTGTGTGTTTGTATGTATATATATATATATATATATATATATATATATATATATATATATATATATATGCATATGTGTGTATATATATGATGATGATATATATGTGTGTGTGTGTGATTTATATAACACACTCATATATATATATATATATATATATATATATATATATATATATATATGCATATGTATGTATAGAATATATGTGTGTCTGTGTGTGTGTTTGTGCATATATATGTATGCATATGTATGTGTATGTATATATATGTATATAAATATATATGCATACGTATGTATATAATATATATTTATAAATATAGATGTGTATATACATGCATGTATATAATATATAAATATATATATATATATATATATATATATATATATATATATATATATGTGTGTGTGTGTGTGTGTATATTATATATATATATATATATATATATATATATATATATATATATATATATGTATAATATCATATGGGTGTGGGTGTGTGTACATATATGTCGGCCTATGTATATATAAATATATATACATATATGCACATATATATTATGCATATATACATATATAAACATACATATACATATATATGTATACATACGTCTGTACATATATATGTGTGTGTGTGTGTGTGTGTGTGTGTGTGTGTGTGTGTGTGTGTGTGTGTGTGTGTGTGTGTGAGTAAGGTAGTGGGAATGAGAGTGAGAGTGTGAGTGAGTGCGTGAGTGAGTGAGTGTGATTTAGAATCTAGACCGAAACTTTTCATGCACTTGAATATTCTCAAATACGAAAAAGAAAGAAAGAAAGAAAAACATATTTTGTCAAGAGACCAAGACTAACACAAAGAGTAAAAGTAAAATCTTTTAAAATTTGTTTTGATAGTAATGTATATTTACTTTTCATTACTGATACTACAGTGATATTCTTGCAAATATCAACTCAAACAACAACATCGTGAAAATTAAGAGAGTTTTAACATTTTCTTTAATGACGAGCAGTTCTTCCCCAAAAATCTATTTTCACTGATTACAACAACACGCAATAACTTTCTTCAAAAACATTCTCACTTTACAGAATTACTTCACATCCTTGATTTGCGTGGAATAAAAGTGCAAGTCATTCTTCTTTGTCTGTAATAGTCATGCTGGTCCTCTTAAATTCCTTGCATAATCCTGGATGCATATAATGGGCTGCAAAACAAAGAAATTCAAATTACGTTGAAAAAGGAAAAGAAGAAGAAGAAGAAAAAAAAAAAGGAAAACGAAGAAGAAAGAAAATAGATAATGATATGTGATAAAAAAAAAATATATAGATAAAACAAAATTAAAATGTGAGTGATCATTATTTCTCTTATGAAGGCTTTTGACATAAAAACAATACGTGTGCTGACATTCAGAGTCTTATATAGAGAGAAAGAAAGGAATCATATTTTATGGAGTTAATGAACTTCGCTGTCATTAACGTTGCTTTTTGGTTTGGAAAATATGTCACGGCTTTAAATGACATGCTGCTGTGATTTTGTCCCTAAGGGCATACGCAAACCACATCACGGTATTAACAAATAAATAGATTGGTAATTGTACCCATATATTTCTATTTATTCACCCATCTATCTAAATATATATCAATTCATTTATCAATTCGTTCATCTGTCTATCTTTCGATGTATGTATATATAGAGCTGACAAAAAAAAAAAGCCACCTTAGAAATATTCACTCTTAAGTGAAATCTAACATTACTTTCATACTGACGACCTGTCCTTTATGAAAACAACAACAACAACAACAAAAAAACTAAATTAATAAATCAAATAAGTAAAAAAAAAAGAAAAAAAAATCTAGCCAAACTGTATTCAACATAATTTAAGACAAATAATCATATAAAAACCCTAACATTGGCAACTTAACCTTGCAGAATTACCACTAGCCTTATTTAGTTGTTTCCAAGCGGTGGAATCATTGTATATCGACTAAAGCACGGAGGTGGACCGGGTGCATTGCAAAGAGATTGATAATTGTTTTTGGTCATGATCTTCATCTCTCTCTCTCTCTCTCTCTCTCTCTCTCTCTCTCTCTCTCTCTCTCTCTCTCTCTCTCTCTCTCTCTCTCACACACACACACACACACACACACACACACACACACACACACACACACACACACACACACACACACACACACACTCACACACTCACACGTAATATTTATACATATCTTTCAAAGCAAGGTGTTAAGAGCAAAAGTGTTCGACTGAAAATATAATGTAATCGAATGTTTAATGT
>NC_061857.1:12096394-12103894 GCF_019202785.1 Penaeus chinensis
GCAGCGATAGTGATAGTGGTAGCGATAGTGATAGCAATAGTGATAATGATAAGGGTTATAGTGATAGCAATAACGATAGTAACCGTGATAATGGTAGCAATAGTGATAATGATAGAGGCAGTGAGAGTGTAAGTAGAACAACGAAGGGAAGTGCAGGAAAACACACGAATATGCCGAAGGCCTTTTCACATTTACTGATGAAGCAGTAAATGCGAAAAGGCCTTCGGCATATTTGTGTGTTTTCCTGCACTTCCCTTCGTTGTTCTACTTACAATTTGTTCAACATGGATTCCACAGGCAGTGAGAGCAACATTAATAGTGAGAGCGATAGTAATGGTATTAGTAATAACGATAGTGACAGTGATAGCTATAGTGATGGTAATTGTGATAGTGAAGCGTGCTTTAGGATTGTCTCCTTGCGTATGCACTTTACGAATATGAAAAACCTATCTGTATGTAATTATAATTGTAATCATTATTTGTTGTGTATTAAATGATTGTTCGCGAACATTCCTGTGTTTTTATGTTTGCGATGCTCTTAACAGAATTTGAATTTACTTAATCTTTAATTCTGTATTTTTTGTTGTTGTGGTTGTTGTTTTAAGATTATTCAAATAATCACGCATGAATTTCAAACTTAAAATTCGCTAAATAAACGAGTCAGAAATGGAGCTCAAGGTTTTTAAACGTGCTCAGAGATTTATGAAGCGAGATCATGCGTTGCTGTTTGACGATTTACGTTATTTTGACTTATTCTTGCATTTATTGCCGTGTGTTCTCTTTTTCTCCCTAACTTTGTGTCGGAATTGAGAGCTGTTCTTGTCTCAAAATGTGAATATATAATTATCACTCGTGTTGACACCAGAGGCAAATATCACAACAGAAACGAAGATGAAAAGTTGTGGACACTTAAAACACACATCTGCTTGAGCTTTGACTTTTATACGAAGACGAAGACCATGGTTATTTGTAGTTAACCCATTCGCCCCGGATTTATGTTCTGCCCCCTTATTTTGGGGGGAATGTTGTTACATACAGATGGCCCCACATGTGCTCAGCCAGCAAGGAGTCTATCATTAGCCCTAATGACCGATCCTGATTTCCTAATTCCTTGAATTGGCAGGAAAATGCGTTTTATTTGTTTAATACAATTGACATCACTAATAACCGACTCCTTGGTGACTAAGCACTTTTAGAGCCATCTATGTGTAATTACAAAAAATAAACTTGTATTACATTGGGTATGGCATGTATTCTTGCCATACATGGCGATTGGGTTAATTAAGTACCACAGCGTATAATGCAGACAGCAAATACTGCCCTTTGCTATGACATTTGCTAACCAAAGAAGAGAAACGCCAGCATGTTGGGGTCAGAGTCGGGACAGAAAGGGACTGGCCCCCCTATGTATAGACATATACATATCTATATCTGTCTATTTACACACATTTATATGTATATATAGTTTATGTATTATTTATGTTTATGTATATATACATACATACATTATATATATACACTCACACACACACACACACACACACACACACACACACACACACACACACACACACACACATATATATATATATACACACACACGTATATTTCTTTTAAAGGTAAACGGCAAAAATAACTCCGTTTCAATGTCCAAAATCGGACGGCCCATGCACATCCATCTCCAAACAATTAAACAAAAATCTCCCTGTATCCTGGAGCATCAGTTTTGGAATACCTTTGTTTCATAATGAACTCGCAATCTCCCCAGAGCACAGATTTATTTAACGGGATGTGCACGATAAATTCCTTCTCTTATCTGCGAAAATAAAGGCGAAATCTTGATTGCCTTTGCGAATATGAATATGACCCATTCGATTTCATAGGAATGTATTGTTCGTCTATTCCTGCGAGTGGATGGGGCCTCGAGGTAGCAAATGGCTTGAAATTAATCCTTTGTTGACCCAACTGTGTTATAATGGTCTTGGGGAAATTGCCACGTTTCTTTCATTATGCATGCATAGTGAGTTCACTGTTCATGCTTATTGCGTAAAATTTTTGTCTGTCTGTCTCTGATATCTTGTATTTTTCTCTTTCTCTGTCTGTCTATGTCTATATCTGTCTGTCTGCCTGTCTGTCTGTCCGTCAGCCTGCCTGTCTGTGTCTGTCTGTCTGTCTGTTTGTCTGTCCGTCTGTCTGTCAACCTGCCTGTCTGTCTGTGTCTGTCTGTTAACCTGCCTGCCTGCCTGCCTGCCTGCCTGCCTGCCTACCTGCCTGCCTGCCTGCCTGCCTGCCTACCTGCCTGCCTGCCTGCCTGCTTGTCTGTCTGTCTGTCTGTCTGTCTGTCTGTCTGTTTGTCTCTCTCTCTCTCTCTCTCTCTCCCCCCCCCCCCCTTTCCTATATAAAGGATTGCATGACACAGCAATTGCGGAATGTTATTTCGTAATTAGCGGAAAATCAAAGTTTGATGTCTTTGTTAACACACTTAATGCATTGGTGTATTTACTCTCTAAATGACTACGGAAACAAAGTCTTGTTTGTTTTAATTTCCTGTGTGTAACGTTAATCCGTTTTTCCGCACCACTTTTCACGTTTTTTTTTTTTCCTTTTTTTTTGCTAGGCAACGTTTTGCATATGTGATTAATTACAGTATTACCTATGCATTTCACCGTGCACTGTGTATCTCTTACGCACGTAGTTATATGCATCTAGCTGATGAACATTCACCATCACTGACTTCATTATTGCGCAAGAGAGGTCAATGATACCGCTGGATATTGGCCATATATATATATATATATATATATATGTGTGTGTGTGTGTGTGTGTGTATGTTTATGTGTATGTGTATGTGTGTGTGTGTGTATGTTTATGTGTATGTGTATGTGTATGTGTATGTGTGTGTGTGTGTGTATATGTGTGTGTGTATGTGTGTGTGTGTGTGTGTGTGTATGTGTATGTGTATGTGTATGTGTATGTGTATGTGTATGTGTATGTGTATGTGTATGTGTATGTGTATGTGTATGTGTGTGTGTACATATATTTTGATATACAATCTTATATATATATAAATATATATATATGTATATAAGAAGGTATATTAATATTTATATATATATATATAAGAATGTATATTAAAAGATAACAGAGATGAAAATGATAATGATCATAATTATAATTGGCATTGATGATGATAATGATAATAACTAATCATAACAACACGGAAAGAAAAACCTAAAAAAAAAAAAAAAAAAAAAAAAACGCTTTATAAACTTTACACACAAAATCGGAGCCAGATTAACTATTTCTGTTTAATCGCAAATTCATGGAAGTCGGTTCTCCGCCATTACATTCACGGGGGATAATATCGTAAACTTCCTTGAGGTACATTACCCAGAGCAAAGGAGTTGGAAAGAGAGGGAGAGGGAGAGGAAGAGAAAGAGGAAGAATTGGGAGAAAGAGAGGGGAGGGGATAACCTGAAATGATAATAGGAAACGTTGTTATTCTAGTGTGGTTTACTTATGTATTCGTTTTCATCGGTATTATTATCATTGTTGTGATAATAAAACAAACTTGGTGGCTGCTTCTCAAGCGTTGCTATAATCAATTGAATAGAAGCATTTTGAAAAATATAGAATAAAAACTACTAAGAGCATTTAGAACGATTCTTCTTTGATATATAGAATGTAACCAATGTGGGGATATAGTTACGTAAACATAATGACAACTTCTGAAGAATTCAAATACCTGCTATACATGTAGTGGTTCAGATAGTGTTGTCACTTTGGCGACTTTTCCGCTAAATCTTGCGAACTTGCCTGTCAATCTGGTGGGGAAAATTCCGAAATTCGCAAGAGTATTTAGCGAATTTTCTTGTCAAATATAGCAGGAAATGTTTAGAGCTTTACCTGTAATCTGAAAATATTCTACTAGGCCTTTGTAAAAGACCAAAAATCTCTTTACATATATATACACATGTGTGTGTGTGTATGTATATATATATATATACATACATATATATATATATATATATATATATATATATATCACACACATACATATATGCAGTTCTTAGACAGAAAGTGATAAAGAGAAAATACTCTGTAAGACTATCGCAGTCTTTTTTAATTTCCTAATGCAAGTACTAGTGAGGTGTTCCATTATCTTTATCATCTGGATCCGAATCAATATAAAAAACGACTAGTTAATCATTTTCCAAAAACATTTTGACTACATTTTTTCATACCGACACTAAACATGCTGACAAGCGGGCAACCCAATTAAACACATATAAAAATAACCCCTTAAAGTGTAATAAACAAAGAACGGACATTTATGGAGGCTTTCGTTTTTATTAATCACGTTTTCAAAATCAATGTTATTTTTTGTTAATTTCTTGATGTACCATTTCCAACAATTCATTTTTCTTCCATTCTGTTAAACTTTCTAATTAAAACGTTGCTGATTATTTATAAAAATCAGTTGTTAGTTTATCAGTATACTGGATAATAAAAACAAACGGAACAATAAATAAAATACTTAGCATAGAATATTTATCAAAATACAGAAGTACACATGAAAAAGTTGGAATTAATACTAAAAACACAACCCTATCGTCAAAGGACTATTATTTCACATACTATTTACAAAATACATGAGTACAGGAACGAGCAATGTCCGTAGACCTATGATATTGCCCGGGCTTTTGTTATTTCCTAATAAAGTTCATATTAATACTTTCTGAAAACCTAATATCACAGTAATCTTTACCCAGAGTAAAAAAAAAAAGAAAAAAAAAAGAAAAATAAAAGAAAAATAAAGGCCGAAATGAATAAGGTCTCGCCAGCCCCAGGAGCTCTATCTCTCTTGGCTCCAGCTCAGCACAAGCCACCATTCCTATCTACACAGCGGTCGGGAGCACGTGACGCCCTCAGTGTCCGCTGGGTATTCGAAGCCTTGATCCGCCTTCCCGAAAGCGATGATGGAGTGAAAAGGAAAGTTCGAGAGTTTGGAAAGAAAAGTGGGAAGGAAGAATTGGGGAAAGGGGAAGGATAAGGGGTGGAGGAATTTTAGGAGGGAAGAAAGAAGGGAATTAACTCAGCATGAAATAAATTTAGTGAACCACTTGGCGTAAAAAAAGAAAACGGAATGTCATCAAAGGGGAACCAAGCTATTCGTGGCTAAGCTGGACACCTGATATTTCCACCAGTTAACACCAACAGTGAACACTGCAACCACGTTTTTTATTATTTCGTACAACAATACAAATACATTTTTTTGTATTCTGCCTTTTCCTTTAATGTGAATGCTTTCATCTTCACATATGTACGACATTTCAAAGTTTAATTACACCAAGAAAAGCCTCCAGTCACTCCAACAACTGACTTGCGTGTTTCATGTCCTTAACACGTTCGCGGAGACATTTGAGATAGACAAGGCGGTCACGGTCGCATGGTCCAGGCTACAGGTACAGTCTTTCTCGCAATCCACGCGTCAATTTACCTTGCCGGTTTATTCTAGCTGTAATCCAGATATCCTTTGCGGAAGACAGCTTGCTGAGGGTAACCATTACTGTAGGCGTATAGAGAGAGGCGGTAGACGAGCCATTTTTATTTATTGATTATCGGTGACGGAGGACTCGCGGCAAATTAATCACATGTTTGTAAGATAAGGAATGTGGACTCCACCTGTGCAGGAATTGCTATATTCGTGTTATTTGTGTGTGTATATATATATGTATGTATGTATGTATATGTATGTATATATGTACACACACACACACACACACACACACACACACACACACACACACACACACACACACACACACACACACACACACACACACACACACACACATACAAGCACCCTAACTGAATACTTGTTTTATATGTTTATCTTTTCTTTTTGCACACACACACACACTCACACACACACACATATTTATTTATTTATTTATATATTTATTTATCATTATCATTATTATTTATTCATATTTTTGCGTACGTGTTGTTGAGTTGTGGCTAGATTCCTTTTGATTTTGCTTTTCCACATGGGGAATGATTGTTTTAAATGTAGAAAGTGTATGCATGAGAATTAATATCTTCACAATACAAGAAATGTATTTAACCGGTTTTGAATTTATCTTAGTACGAAACCGGTTAAATACATCTCTTGTATTTAAAGATATTCATTCTCATTAATTTTCTACATTTGTTAACACGAATACAGTTCATCTTTAGTTTTAAACCTGTGCGAGAGCAGGATTGTGCAACCCCGTTGTGCAAGCTTAATGTAAAGGTTGGAAGCGAAAAGAATTCGATACATATTCAGTTATGCAAGTGCTGCCAGATACCGGAATTATTTTCATAAAAAATAACTCAAATTTCGTAAAATCTTCTTTTCCTCAATTTGTAAGTTTGTTTTTTTGCCTGAAGTATACGAAGGCTAAAATTACTGACATACGCACCCGCAAATAGATAAAACATTTTTCAAGTGAGTGAGAAATGGGCACGAGAGAGGGTCAAGGAGAATGAAGCTCATAAAAATAGATACATTAAAACAAGGTGGTCATCAGCATGTAGTTAATATTGATAAATAAATTACTTCAGGGTGTCCACACATACACACGCACACACACACACACACGCACACACACACACACACACACACACACACACACACACACACACACACACACACACACACACACACACACGCACACACGCACACACGCACACACGCGCACACGCGCACACGCGCACACGCGCACACGCGCACACGCGCACACGCACACGCGTACACGCACACGCACACGCACCGAACTCCCCCTCAAGGAGCGCTCGCCGCGGCCGCCACTGACAGCGTCCGCTTTTTCTGCTCGGAAATCCTGATGAGAATCGGAGAGACGCGGACCCTGAGTGACGTGTTCCATCACCTGACTTTTCTTACTCTGCAGTAAAAAAAAAAAAAAAAAAAAAAATTTACTTCAATCTATTTTAGAGATCTGTTATCTGTATGAGGACACACACAAACACATTTATAGTTGTGTGTTCATATACAATACACACATACATACAAACACACACACACTTGTTGTTTTTACCTGGTTGTTTCAATAAGAGAGAAGAGCTCTTATGGTCCCGTCTGCTATATTTAAATGATCGTATAAGTTTTTAAATTCATGCACATTATTTTTTGGCACGCACAACGTTATTCGGAAGATCGTTCCATGTTTCAACAGTACTGTTTGGGACACTGAACTTTTCGACATTTTTTAGTCATCCTTGTCTAACTTCACTCTTCCTGTAACACAGCTGAACATCATAATCATGTCACCCCTTTTCCTTCTTTCTTCCAAAGTAGTAAGTTCTATTTTCTGTAGTCTATCTTCGTAGCCAATATCTCTCATCTTCTGGCTGATCTCTGAACTCTTTCCAGTTTATCTTTATCTTTTTAAGTGTGGACTGCACCATACTCAAGACTAGGTCTTATGTTAGCTG
>NC_061857.1:12108894-12111394 GCF_019202785.1 Penaeus chinensis
CCCCCCCCCCCCCCCTCTCGCCATCTGTCTGTCTGTGTGTGTGTCTATGTGTGTGTGTGTGTGTATATATATATATATATATATATATATATATATATGCGTGTGTGTGTGTGTGTGTGTGTGTGTGTGTGTGTGTGTGTGTGTGTGTGTGTGTGTGTTAGAAAGGATCAAAAAAGAAAATATCTCATAAAGATCATAAAGATGGAAAACAAATACCAAACAGAAAACGGAACACTAGGAATGGAAGACCAAAATCCGTGAAAAAGCCTCACAGAAAGCCTCAATTACACGTGAAACGATCATTTTCTAAATCTCCTTTGTCTGGATAAGATGCATCACGATTACCTTGTACCAAATCACGTTACGAAATAACTTACCCGGTGTACGAAAGGAAGGTGTACGAAATAACTATCTATCTGTCTGATTTTATATCTATCTATCTCTCCCTCTCTCTCTTAGTCCATCTATCTGTCTTTCTAAATTTGTCTGCCTCTCTGAGAGTCCCATCTCTCCATCAATCACCACGACATTTTCTGTTAAATGCCAATATCTATAAGACAAAGATGTTTATGAAATCGTTTTCAGTCCCAAAAGCGAAATCATTGTCTCGTCCTTCAAAAATATTTCGTATCGTCAAAACTCAGATAAAAGACAAACGAGAAACGGCTCGTTTAATCCCTACAAATTGGAAGCACGTGCACCTTCCAAAATAAGAATCAGGTGTTTTGACTTAGAGCGGAATAATAATATAGAAACAGTTTCGAATACACCGAAGTAATCATAGCGTGCAAACGATGTACTTGTCCGTTGACACAATAGTTATATTTATGCTTGTTTTGGATTTTTTTTTTTTAACACATACACGCACACGTGCACACATGCAGAAGCACACACACGCACATACAAACACACACACACACACACACACACACACACACACACACACACACACACACACACACACACACACACACACACAGTACTCCATAGTTCACTCCATATTTTTTTTTTTCTTTCTAAAATTGGACAAGTACTGTTCAATAATTCAGATGATGCTAGATAGTTGTTCTAAGCCGAGGACACGTAGTTCAAATCTGAATGTCATGAGTCCCCGCCATTTAATATTCAAATACTTACGACATGACATACGGAAGACAAACTTTCCTAACTTTAATGATTTTCCTAATTCCTTTTATCTGATTGCATCTTCAGTTACATATAGCTTTCAAGTACACATAGCTTTCACTTGGAATATATAAACCTGGTTACATTTGCTCTTCATTTTTTCTTTATCTTTTTTTTTTTTTTAATCTTTTTTTTTATATTTTATTTTCTCATTTTCTTTCTTTTTCACCTTGTTTTTTTACTTAGTATTCATCTTTCTTTTTTCTTTTCTTTTTTTTCTTTTTTGCTCTTTTGAACAAAGCTTAGATAATAAGAAATTAAAATGAAGATACAGCACAGACCTACCAAATAGGATCCGAGAGCTAAGGACAGACACGATTGCACTTGAAACTTTACTACTTTTGTTAACATTGCAATTTACGAAGTTTGCAACAGTAAAATAGACATGCAAAGTTTATAGACTGACTATACTTTCGCGACAAACGACCGACGTCAGACAAGTTCCAAGAAATGTAATTAATAGTTTCAACATAAAAACACTAATTTATTTATTATTATCATTATCTTATTCTCTGTCTGTTAATCCATCCATCGGTGTATCTGGCTATCTATCTGCTACTCTTTTGGTCTGTCTGTCAATCTATCCATCTCTTTACATGTCTATCTATCTGTAAGTCTGCCTGTTATCTGTCTGACTGTATGTCAATCTGTCTGTCTGTCTATTTGTCTATCTGACTAAGAATCGCCACAACAGTAGAGAATCAGTATATATATACATATACATATATACATATACATATACATATACATATGCATATATACATACATATATACATATAAATATATATGTGTGTGTGTGTGTGTGTGTGTGTGTGTGTGTGTGTGTATGCTTATATATACATGCATACACACACACACACACACACACACACACACACACACACACACAGAGAGAGAGAGAGAGAGAGAGAGAGAGAGAGAGAGAGAGAGAGAGAGAGAGAGAGAGAGAGAGAGAGAGGCAGAAGGAAAGATAGAGAGAAAGAGAGAGGGAATGAAAGAGAGAGAGAGAGAAAGAGAGAGGGAATGAAAGAGAGAGAGAGAGAGAGAGAGAGAGAGAGAGAGAGAGAGAGAGAGAGAGAGAGAGAGAGAGAGAGAGAGAGAGAGAGAGAGAGGCAGAAGGAAAGATAGAGAGAAAGAGAGAGGGAATGAAAGAGAGAGAGAGAGAAAGAGAGAGGGAATGAAAGAGAGAGAGAGAGAGAGAGAGAGAGAGAGAGAGAGAGAGAGAGAGAGAGAGAGAGAGAGAGAGAGAGAGACGAAATAGATGACGTGCCGTTCTCAATTATCCTCCGGAATCCTGATGCATCATTAGCGCAAT
>NC_061857.1:12123894-12138894 GCF_019202785.1 Penaeus chinensis
AATGCTGCGCGCTTCTGAAAATGCAAGAAGTGTGAAGCAACTTGAAGTAAGTTGATGAATGTAGATGTGTTAATGTTCTCTCCTGTCATCTGCTCTCTCTCTCTCTCTCTCTCTCTCTCTCTCTATCTATCTATCTATCTATCTATCTACCAGGGAGTAAGGGACAATGAAATTAATAAACTTTCCATCCCCCCCCCCCCCCCCCCCAATAAAAGGTAAAACTAAATAAACGAATAAAACATAAATGGTTACTTTCTGACCTTCCTTAGATCTGTTTCAACTTCTTCCTTTCTCAGATAATTATAAAAGGAAAGAAATGGCGATCGTTAAGAATGTAAAAATGGTAAGACATATCAATACCAATTATCCACCGTTACTACAGAATAATAATAAAAAAAACAACAAAAAAACTACAAATCGATAATTACATCTGGATACTTAACGGAGAGAGAATCACAATTGTTAATAATACTAACAAGAGTGATACTAATACTTACACTAAAATAAATACTACTGGTAATAACAATCACAACAAAAAGACATTAATAATGATTCTGATAATGATAATGATAATGATAATAAATATGATGATAGTACTGATAACAATATATAATTTGCCGTCTAATCAACCGAAGAGAAAATAACCTAAAAAAATAAAACACAATTTCAATGAATAATAACTTAATAATAATAATAATAATAATAATAATAATAATAATAATAATAATATCAACAATTAAAATAATAAGTAAAATAATAAAAATAATCACATTTATATATATCATATCTTAAAAAACATAATCATATTCAAAATAAATGATAAATAAAGATAGTCATAATAATAATAATAATCACATATAACTAATAATAATAATAATAATAATAATAATAATAATCATGATAATAATAATAACAATAATAATAGCACTAGCAATAATAATAAGAATAATGATGATGATGATAAAATTAATGCAATTTGACTACTATTATACTAGAGAGAAAATAAACTCAATGATTGAACAAACGCAAAAAAGCAAACAAATGACAAACAAATACATGGTCAATATTAGGAGATTCATCCAGCTTTAATAATACATCTCTACACACGTCCATACAATACATAAAACACATTATCTATAAGAGTGCTTCAGGAACTACAGTATTCAGTGTCGTTTTTCGTGCAGGTTCTATTACCAATAGCACTATGATATATTGTTGCTGTTACCCAAAAAATAAAAATAATCAATCACAAGAGCTTTTATCCCTTATGATCAAAGTAAGGAACCTCGACGGGGATGGATTAATTAATAACGGGATGGCACTTTGGGACACAATAATAGAGGCTTCCATATCTATAGGGAAGGGTAAAAAGGAGGGAACCTGGAAAGGAAACTTTAATAAAACGAGGAGGAAAATGATAGAACAAAGGAATAAAAAAAAAAAAAAAAAAAAAAAAAAAAAAAAATACATATAGTATTAAGCAAAGGAGGGGAAACTTAAGCGAAAAAAATCAGTGAATGGAAGTAGAAGCACATATGCACCATAAAGGTAATCAATCCCCTCGGGAAGTAAAACTAAAACAAATGTCGACAGGAACTCCAAACAAATATTATATAAGAAAACCAAGATGGAAGAGTTTTAAAGTTGCTCGTGGACTGGAAAGAGAAAAATGCCTTGGAAATCCTGAAAGTCCATTAGCATGGGAGATACGAGAGAAAGAGATATGAGAAATGTGAAAGGGAAGGAATTCTTACGTTGTACCGATAGATGAGAAGAAACAAGAGATTGTGAAATTGAGCACATCTGCCTCATCCCCACAACAGCTTAATAAAGAACCATAACGGAAAGTGGAACACGCTCGGAGTGCGCCTAAAACCGGGTCCACAATGAAAATCCCTACAGGCGAGACCAAACTCTTAAAGGTGAAACAAAATTCTTACCATGGATGGGTCAACAATACTACCGCCCATACAGAGGCTTTGGGACAGAATTTCCTCGAATATTTCGTTAATATGAGACACCCGATTATTTCACTAATAAGAGAGGCTGTTTACGTAGCTTGAGTCCAACTTCTGCGATTTCAAGGAGTGTTTCTTGGTCACACAGTCTTATGTTACATACTGAGTCATCCAAACTATTGGAAAATTCAGCCAGTGGAATGATAGATCTACTTGTATTTGTATTGTCGAATGTTCGCTATATTGCTTTTTCAAGATATGGAGGAATATAGCAAAGAGACCTTTGGCATATTCACGTGTTTTCTTGTTCGTCCCTTCACTGTCTTATATACAATCGTCAAATATATACAAAGAGATACGACGATGAAAGAGCAACAGTGAATACAGGCAAAAATGTAGGTCTGCGTAAAATAAAATAAAACATTGAGCAAATTATGGAAATCGGCGAAACAAAATACTCAAGAGCAGAAACTAATTTCTACTACGATAGGCGAAGGAGAAAAGCTGATACAATGACAGAAAAATGTTGAAAGAATGTAAACACAAAAACGTAAGAAAAAAAAAGGAGTAAAAAGTGCAACGACTTCTGAAACGGAATCTTATGAGTTGCTATTATTAAGGAGCCTGAAATAGAAAAAAAGGAAGTACCAACATTACAAATGCAGTGCCTTAAAATTAAAAACAGAAACGTGGAATTATAATGAGAATAAATGTAAAAGATTTACACTACTTAGTTTTACATACAGTTCTTAATGGTACTCGTAGGGAATAGTTAGTTGCCATAATTAGGCTTACTTGCAATTTGAAACAAAAGTACTTATTTTGGGAAAGAGAAATCCAAGCATGTTTTAAAGCAAACTGAGATATTAGGTCATCACAGCTTCGCCATATATATATGTATATATGTATATATATATATATATATATTCTACCCATATGTATGTGATAGATATTATGCTGTTGCATAAAGAAATAATCATTTCAAGCTGTTTAACACATTGGGTCATTTTCGTGAATATCTCATATACCATTAAAATTATAATTGTGAAAGTAAACATAAGGCTCTGGAAAGACCCTACGTCATCACAGAGAAATGTGTTCTCTGAGTGTTATACAGGCCACTGATTACCTTCACTCAGCGTCTTTCAGTCGATGGAAATCGTTATTTAACCCACTGTTCAAGAGCTACTTTTAGAGAACTATCCTATGCGAACAGTTATTTCCGCTGTGTCAAGTCCGTTGGTAGAACAACATTATTTACCTCCTACAGAGTTAGGAGCTGGTACATTAGAGGGGTCAAGGAGGTTTAGGTTAACTGGGTTGGCAGAAAACATAAATATACAATTATTTTGGTTATTCATAATGCTATTTGAAATATCAGAAAGGAGTTTTTTAAGTTTACTGACCACTTTGGGTCATGGCAGTTTGAATTGCGGTTGTTTAAACAAATTCACCAGGGCGACCGCACTCATGAAGTTTATTGTCTTAACTAATTTCCGTTTCCATTCCACTGTAATTGGAAACTGTATAATAAGTGTGTGTAAGGAAAATGTGTACAACGATTTTGTCGCGCAAAGAGAAGGGAAATATCAATATTTTTGTTCGTATTCGAATTGGTCTTGGAGCCATAGAGAGTATGTAAATCACAGGCGGTTAGGGAACATGTTAGTAACACTTCACCTTCGTTATTACGTTTCACAACAGTTTGTTGGACTATTGCGGATAAAGAACGAAATCAGAATTCATTAACACCTTAATTTCTTTAGGGTATTAGAAGGTATCTCTTCTTCACTGGTGATATTACAAGTCTAGACGTAAATGTCCCTCTTTATCTATGTTTACCATAATAATAGTGTTTTCTCTTAGAGTTTGAATAGATGTAAACGAGTCCTTTTTGAATATACCTATCAGACGGTTATCATATCCACTCTAGACAGTATGAAAGAAAGAGCGAAGAAAAAAAAACACGTAATTAATGTTTTTGCACACTTGTTTCGCCCCCTCCACCCTCATTATGTATGTAATTGCGTATCTTGTAACATCTGTCCATTGTTCGGATCATACCAAGTTTCTGAAATTGTGTTGGTACACCGAAAAGCAGGTTGAAAATCAATTTGAAAAAGTGTGACTTCCCTGTTGTATGGAGCAAGGGTAAGCATAGGTAATATTATATATTTCTGTTCTTTAGTGTTATTATTATTATTATCATCGTTTATACTATCATTATAATAATAATAATAATAATAATGATAATAATAATAATAATTATTATTATTATTATTATTATTATTATTATCATTATTATTATTATTATTATTATTTTTATTATTATTATTATTATTATTATTATTATTATTATTATTATTATTATCATCATCATTATTATTATTATCATCATATTTATAATCATATTTATAATCATATTTATTATTATCATTGTTGTTGTTGTTGTTATTTATACAGAGATAGTTTCATTAATTTTTTAAAATTATACTACATGTATTGAACTTAGAAGTGTTTTCAATGAATAAAATATTATTGCGTCCAAGATGAAGTTTCATTAAGAACTACAGATTAATACAAAATACTACACGAAGTTCCTTAGGTTCAATGTAAGTGAAAATGGGTTATAAAAAAGAAAATAATAATAATGTTCATTCGACTGTTTTGATTAATCAACCTGGCCGTAATTAAATGCAGGTAACTGGCTAGCCAGAAGTGATTGACCTCTCTGCACTTATTCAAAAGTATTTAGCACTCTGCACTTTTTAATTCTGAAAGTAATTTGTTGGCAGCCATAAATGAGTTTTGATTGGGACTGATTGACACGTAAATGAGCTTGTAAATTAACAGTCGGGGTCATTAACACTAACGTGACGTTAGTGTTAATCACCCAGCAATACATAGAGCTTTTTTTTAGTCTTGTCATATCTTACCATATCTTACCATTACTTCTTTCTCATTTTATCGTCTTATCTTCTATTTGTCTATCTTCTTTATACATCTAACCGTATCTTGTTTCTTTCGTCTCATCATGTTATCTTATCAGCTTTTTTTTTTATCGCCTTGTCATCTTTCACATCCTTTCAACATCCCTTCCTTGTCACCTATCCTTCATCCTGTCCTATATATTATCAGTCTTTATCAGTTATCTTTTTTATCGTCTTATGATTTTATTCCCTCTTTTGCATCGTTTATCATATCCATCCTTATCATCAATATTCCTTAAGATATCATTACTTCCTTGTGATCTGTTTGGTATCTTCCTTATCACTTCGTTTTAAATTCTTGTTACATCACTTGCATAGTTTCCACTTCGTTACTTCCTTATTATATACGTCCTTCCTTTCCATTACTCTCTGCCTCCAGAGACTTTTTTCTTTTTCTTCTACTTCTCCTTCTCTTCCTCGTACTCTCTCCTTACCCATCTTCTTTTACTTCTCTCTTCCTAATCATCCCCCTCCTTTTTCGTCTTCCTCCTCCTCCTCCTCCTCTTTTTCTTTCTCTCGATCCTTTATCCTCTTCCTTCTCCTCCTTTCTCCTTCCCATTATTCTTTCTCCTGCTCTTTCTTCTTATTTATTCTTCTACTTCTTTTCCATTTTCCTTCCCTTTTCCTTTTCTCCTCCCCCTTCTTCTCCTCTTCCTCCTCTCTCCTTCTTTTACTTCTCTCCTCCTCCTCCTCCTTCCTTTTTCCTCTTCCTCTTCTTCTTCTTCGTCTCCTCCTTCCTTTTTTCCCTCCTCCTCCTCCTCCTCTCCTTCTTCTTCCTCCTCCTCCTCCTCCTGACCCTTTATCCTTCTCTTTCATCCTTCTCTTTCTCCTTAGAAACACTAGTTATTCTCTCCTGATGATCTCCATTGATCTTCCTCGGTCTTGCAATATCGGGTTTCGCAATCTTTGGGGAACCTCGAACTATAGTATGTGAATATCGGTTTGCTTGTGAAATGCATCCACAATGGAGCCCCTTTAGCTCTGACCTCGCTTTTGTAATGAACAACTGCTTTGTTTTCAGCATATTTTTTTTTTTTTATTTGATGACTTATGCACTTCCTTGTTTGCTTGTTTCATTTTATTTATCTTTTTATTTATTATTATTATTATTATTATTATTATTATTAATATTATTATTTTATTATTATTATCATTATTATTATCATTATTATTACTATTATTATTATTATTATTATTATCATTATTAGGAATAGGAAGAGGAGGAGGAGGAGGAGGAGGAGGAGGAGGAAGAGGGGAGGAGGAGGAAGAAGAAGAAGAGGAGGAGGAGAAGGAAGAGGAGGAGGAGAAGGAGGAAGAAAAAGAGGAGGAGCAGGTGGAAGAAGAAGAGGAAAAGGAAGAAGAAGAGGAAGAGATGGAAGAGGAATAAAAAGAAGAAAAAAAAAGAAGAGGAATGAGAGGCGGAGGATTTTCTCTCGGCGTCGCCTGGGAGTTTCCTCTTTCATCCCCTGTGGGATTCCCTCGCGAAGATACTGAGGAGAAACATTACGAGCCAAACAGCCGACACTTTTCGCTGTCGTTCACGCACGCGCCGTGGAGAGGGAGAAAGGCTGCGAACGGGCGACGGGAAACATAGTCAGGATTCCGAGGCGACTTTTCTGAGAAGATTTGTGGTATTCCCTTTCTTCCTTTTTTCTTTTGTGTATGAGTAAACTTGTAGGAAAGTTGTGGTATTAGATTGATTGATTTATTTGTTATTATTATTATTATTATCCTCATTGTTTAGTTTTTTTCTTCTGTATGAGTAAACTAACAAAATGGAAAACCAGAACATGACAATTGGAAAAAAAAAAAACATATTTGTTAATCCTGGGACATATGCATGTAAAAGTATAAGTGTTTAGTATAACACAAACTTATTTTTCTAAGGTACCACTACGGAAAGGAACGTGGAGAGGAAAACAATATAAGAATAAAAAAACACCCTAAAACAAAGGAAAAAAGCTGGAAAGAACACTAAAAAAATATTCAATAAAACAGCAAGCTCTAATTTTGACCATATAGAAGCGTGCGTTCCCACTGATATTGCACAAAGCCATGTCAACCACTGCGGCTTATCAATAAAACGTCCGATGGTCAACTCTACATTATTAAATAGTACCATGATAAACAACCACTATGATCTTAAAAAGTCGATATACAGTAGTGGGTCAGGGATATTGGGAAGATACGTAAATGCGTTTATAACATACACACACACACGTGTGTATGTCTGTATGTATGATGCATGTATGTATATATACATATATTGACATGTGTTTTGATGTAAATATGTACACACACACACACACACACACACACACACACACACACACACACACACACACACACACGCACGCGCGCGCGCATTACAAACTCGCACAGACTGCTTCCATTCCTATCAGTATCAGTCAGCACGCAGGTTTCAGTGTACTAATCATCCATCCAATATACCAAGTATAATGATCCCGCAGGTTTACATCATCCCGGACCATTTGAATGATTAATTACATGGGTAGAACAGCGCCGCAAAACACGGTACCGACATGTTGGAGATCCATCGCGCCCGTTCACTTGCAGACTCGAGAAGCAGTCTGTTCTCCTTTCTGTTAATTAGAGTTATGCAAATTGTTCTTCCAGTTTTATTTGCTTGCATATGAAAATGTGAATTATGAATGGAGATTTGTTCGTAGCCCTGGTTGGTAACTCAAATCGTCTGTCTGTCTGTCATTCTATGTCTCTCTCTTTCCCCCCCTCCCCCCCTCTTTCTCTCTCTCTTTCTCTCTCTCTCTCTCTCTCTCTCTCTCTCTCTCTCTCTCTCTCTCTCTCTCTGACAGTAATATTAATGATGATGGAATTGCTAATAATGATAATGACAGCACTAATAACCAGCATAATAGCAGCAATAACAATGATGTTGATCATTATTGTACACACCCAGACACACTAGAACAATCATTGCAGATGCACAAATGGTATTAAATTTGCAGTGAGACCGAGACAGAGAGAGAAAGTGGACGAGAGAAAGAACAGAAATACACATTTAGCTAATATGAAATAATGCCTGAATCTCAAGTGCAACAGCAGGCACAGATCTGCACATGCACATCTAAATTCAAGCATGCACGCCTGCATACGTAGGTCCATACATATAACATAAGCACTGGATCTGTGTGAGTGCGTCCCTGGTTGCGGAATTCACAGCTCAGTGCTTGTGTTTACGTCGAGGGTCTCTCGATGCACGAGTCGTGGTGCTTGCAGAATAATGAGTTTGATATGTTGTATATTCTTCATACTTCCTTTACTGATATGTGTATATATACATATACATATACATATATATATATATATATATATATATATATATATGTGTGTGTGTGTGTGTGTGTTTGTGTGTGTATGTATGTATGGATGCGTGTGTGTGTGTGTGTGTGTGTGTGTGTGTGTGTGTGTGTGTGTGTGTGTGTGTGTGTGTGTGTGTGTGTGTGTTTAACGGTGATAATGTCACTACAGTCACTATTAATGTTATTATCATTATTTTTCTTTTCACATTATTAAGAGTATACCTGTAATTCAATACTATTGTTAAAACATAATACATACTATAAACCATTTTCTCGCTGCCTAAATCCTAACGTCAGTGT
Organism: Penaeus chinensis; assembly: GCF_019202785.1. Taxonomy (NCBI): domain Eukaryota; kingdom Metazoa; phylum Arthropoda; class Malacostraca; order Decapoda; family Penaeidae; genus Penaeus; species Penaeus chinensis. Next base: position 12,132,484 of record NC_061857.1, read on the forward strand.
AAAGACCTTCGACAGGCTTGGATTAATTAAAGACATGTAACCCTTTGGAAAACAGTAATAGAGGGAAAAATCGCATAAAGTTTTCAAAAAAAGAAAATAGTCTCCCCTTCAGAGGAAATCCGTGAACGAAAATGGAGCCACGACAAAACTAAGTTTAAGACCACCTTGGATAAGACCACGCAAAGTAAAAGAAATATCGTAAGATAAAATCACAATGAAACAAAGATTCCGAGAGATGGGGAAAATCTAGGCGTTGTCCCCTGTTTCCAATGGACATGGGTTGGAAGGAAATACCATGGTAAGAAGGCAATGGCGAGGGAAATAAACAGGAAATGAGACGAACACTCTGGCATGGGAGAAAATATTAAAGGATTAAAACGTTCCCTCCTTCCATTTCCTCAGCGATGGATAAAATTACTGTTCGAATGACGAATTCATGATATACACGAATAACTATCATCTGTGTTAATATAAAGGTGATTGTTGACTATTAGCTAAGGTATTATGTAGCAAGTACCAGGGACACTAGAGACAAAATTCCTTAGTATATATTGTATAATGTTTATAGTTTTGTCTTACACACATGGTTCCCTCTGCGAGTGGGATAATTTATATAATACACATCAACAGTGAGAAATAATTTGCTATGCTAGGCATTTACCACTGAACTTTTTAAAAATCTAAACTGAGAGAGAAAAAAAGAACACAGACGTGAAAAAAGTAAAACACACACACCCACCCACCCACCCACACACACACACACACACAGACAGACACACACACACACACACACACACACACACACACACACACACACACACATATATATATATATATATATATATATATATATATATCTTATTTTTATGGTCATGTGAATCCCTAAGAAATGTCTCAGGTAGAAAATGCCAATGCTACCTAAAAAAAATATTTGGCACAAGTAATCTGGACAGGACTAATAACGCAAGATGGTGACGGAGAATCGCATGAAAGAGAATATAAATGGAAGAGAAAAAAGAAGAGAAGACATATACATCCATCCATACAGACAGGCAGGCAAGCAGGCAGGCAAGCATACAGACAGAAAGAGAGAGCGAGGGAGAGAACAAAGTGTGAATTTCATATAAGAAACTTCCTTTCCTTAAGTACACACACACACTTCAAATACAAAATGCAGAGGAAGGAATCGCAGATGCACGGATACAATGCTGCCACTAATATCTAAAAAGAAATAGAGAAATAAAACGAGAGAGAAAAAAAGCAGTCCTTCCAATTTCAGGAAAGGAAAATCTGGCAACTCACCCCGTTCTCTGGAGGTTTTCGATTCGTCAAGTCGCTTTTGAAAGAGGGATAAAAATGATAAAGGCAGTAAATAAAATAAATTAATTAATGAAAAATAGAAAAAAAAATATTGCATATAGAATTCAGAAATCAGAACTTATGCGAGCATAAGTATGACGAGTCAGGTGATAAGAAAAAAAAGCGATGCAGCGAATCGAACGACTCCAGCGTTGCCAGTTTTTCCTTTTCACGTGACAAAAAAAAAAAAAAAAAAAAAAAAAAAAAAAAGAGAGAGAGAGAGAAGTGGAATAAAAACAGACAAAAGAAGCAAAGGAAACAGCGGGGACATTACCAAAGGAACGTGACCCAATGCAATGTCTTAAGATTAATAATACGAAAACACACAAACATTTTGCGAACCGAGGTGGAAAAAAGCCTGTTCTTTATACGTATTCTAAACAATACTTATCCCTGCGCCATGAAGAAATTACTTGGTGCGTGGAAGAAATGAAATAAAGGAAGGCTGAAAAGAAAAAGGGAAAGTATTTTAGTTTCACTGACTCTTAAGCATAAAAAAATATATATATACATACACACACACATACACACACACACACACACACACACACACACACACACACACACACACACACATATATATATATATATATATATATATATATATATATATATATATGTATATATATGAATGAAAATGAATAACTTGTATTGTGAAGATATTAATTCTCATTCATACCTTTTCTACATTAGTCAACATGAATATGGTTCCTCTTAAGCTTGATCTTCAGTTACTTCTTGTAATAGTTCCCCGCCTAATGCAATCTCTTTTCGAGCTCTGTGACGCAGTTGCTACGTACAAAAAGGACTAACGGTTCAAAAACAAACAATAACAGAAACAAACAATAAGGCCTACGGGTTCAACAAATGTTATGGACCTTTCAGTGGTTAGTCATAACTTTCAGCGGGCACAGTTGTGAGATCCCATCTGCTAGATTCATGTTATATATAACAGGCTTCGTACACACACGAAAATGCTGTTAACAAGCGTTCCTCCAACAAAACTACACTTACCTCTGGCTAAGTATGATCCGGAACATGTAACTTGTACGGTTTACGTTACTGTGTTCAACAAATTGCTTTTAAAACACGGAAGGCCAGACACGGTAATAAATGAAAGTATGCTATCTGGTATGACAAATAGGAAGGAAGGGAATCTGTTTCCTCTGCTTTTATTAACCTCTTCTTCCCATTCTTAAGCCTTGCACTATTACAATATTTTCCATCTTCGTTGATTATGTTGATAATTTAGCACAGATGGTTAAATATTTAATATCGATCTGTATTTAACTTATACAAATAAACTAAAATGAATAGATGGATAATAACTAACAGGTGAATAATTAAATAAAAAACTGTTCATTTAGTTGAAGAAACATATGGCATAACTCAAAGGAGGGGGGGGGGCAGGTAAATTTACGATAAGATGTTTCTTCACACTACCGATAGATGGCGTGGTTATCGCTTGTTCGATAGTCTCTCTCTCTCTCTCTCTCTCTCTCTCTCTCTCTCTCTCTAAATAAATCAATAAATAAATAAATAAATAAATGAATAAATTTATAAATAAATAAATAAATAAATAAATAAATAAATAAATAAATAAATAAATAGATAAATAGATAAATGAATGAATAAATAAATAAATAAATAAACAAATAAATAAATAAATAAACAAACAAATAAATAAATGTTATAGATGAATGGAACATGTTATTGAAGATAATGAAGATAAAGATAATAACAATAATGATAATTTTAATAATACTGACAACACAATTCAAAACCCTTAATGGTCTGGTGCCCTGTTGCCTCCCTTCTCCTTCCCTCCCTTCTCTCCTCTCCTCCTTCCCTCCCTTCTCTCCTCTCCTCCTTCCCTTCCTTTTCTTCTCTTCTCCTTCCTCCCTTCTCCTCTCCTCTTCTCCTCCCCTCTTCTCGTCTCTTTATCTTTGATTTCACCAAATACTGCACCATCTACACGCGGTGTGGAGAAATATCTGACAGAATGTGGACGCAGTTAGATCTCCGCTCGTGAGTGTGTGCATGTCTTTCGTCTGAAAATACAACACACTTTTCCGCCTGACGAGGCACGGTTAATGATCTCCCTCTCTTCGTCCCCCTTTCCATCCTTCGTTTCCTCTTCCTTCTGTTTTTCTTCTTTTATTCTCCTCCTTTTCCCCTCATTCCTCCTCTTCCCTTAGTCCTCCACCTTATTTTCCTCCTCTTCATTTCCTTCCAGCTCTAAGATTCTATATTCCCCCTTGTCCTCCTCTCTCTCCTCCTCCTCCTCTTCCTCTTCTTCCATCTCCTCCTCCTTCTCCTACTCCTCCACCACCACCACACTCTCACTCCTCCTCCTCCTCCTCCCCCTCTTCCTTCTCCTCCTCCTCTTTCCCCCATCCTTCTTCAGAAACAGGTTTATTCACCCTTGATGATTTCCATTGATCTCCGTGAAGCTTTTGCCATGACAGACTTCGCAATCTTTAGAAATGGGCTTCGATGATGGCCGTGGTTTCCCGATCAATTCTCATATTTTTCGCATTTTCATTTTATTTTTTCGTCTTTTTTTCTTTCACATGCAAACTATGGGAGTTTGTGGAGTGTTTATGAATGAAGGAGTGTGTAGGGAACGACTTCGCAATATCTCGTCGCCTCACGCCAGGAGGTATAAAACCATGTTAAATATATCCTCTCGCCTCGCCTCCACCTCCCACAGGCATATGCATATTACCTCCTCTTTGGAAGATGATGAACTCGAGGTGGCAACACACTCCTGTCGGAGCCGCGGCGTGGCGACGTTTTGCCCGGCACGTTCATTAAAAAGGACGGGGAGACTGCTTCACGTTGCCAGGAGCTCCCTTACATCGCCCTTAACATTGCAACGTGAACTTCGGTCGCCTTCCCTTAGCCGACGGCCAGGGCACGAGCGTTTTATCCTGCGAGTGAGGAGGATGCCGAAAAATCTGTTGCCACGGAGCGTTGCTGTTTCATATTTTTGTTTTTTAAATAAATGCATTATATTTGCATTTCTGGCATCAGTCTCTCTCTCAAAAAAAAAAAAAAAAAAAAAAAAAAAACAGCGACGAGGTGGAATGGAATTCCTTTGCTGATTACATTTTAAGAGTATTTTCTAGATTAATTCCATCCTTAAATCCCGAAAACATTTTCATTAATTTAAATGCCAAGCTTTTATTAATAAGTGTCTTCATTTTATTCATTGAATTTTACAGGATTTTACGTATTAAGAAAATTTTTTATGAGTTTATTTATTTCTTTATTTTACGTTTATTATTATTTTACCAGTTTTATTACGCCAATATCTTATTTTTATACTTTAGACTTGGTTTTAACGTTAATTTTATCAGTATCAAAATATAAGCAAGAACCACAATTCTCAAGTTCACCCGCGTAAGAACTGTGCCTTATTCTACTAATTGCGTTGGAGAGTCCTCCCTGCACACGCGTCTCCTCGGCTATATTCACGCATACCAGCCTTTATATTCTCGCACCAAACACGTACACCATAAACACACGCTACACTTGCATACACACAGTCTATCGCTCGTCTCCTCACATCGTCTTCCACGCTATCCCTCTTCTCACAAACAACATTCACGTTCCCTTACGTTAATTCAATGGGTGGCGGCAGTGACGCTACTTTTACACTTCTTGCGAGATATAATTGTATCTGTAGTTCACTCCAAGTTAAGTGGGAAGGGGGGAGGGTGGATTATGAAGAGAAAGAGAAAAGAAGATTAAAAGGAACAGGGGAAAATTCATGTGTTTATGATTTCTATTAAGATACGAGGGAGAGAGAGAGAGAGAGAGAGAGAGAGAGAGAGAGAGAGAGAGAGAGAGAGAGAGAGAGAGAGAGAGAGAGAGAGAGAGAGAGAGAGAGACAGACAGACAGACAGACAGACAGACAGACCGACAGACAGACAGGCAAACAGACTGACAGAGAGAGAGGTAGAGAGAGAGGAAGAGACACAAACAGACAGGGAGAAAGAGAAACAGAGAGAGCAAGAAACAATGCCCAACTTATGTCCTTTCTGAATGAGAGTATCTACTTAAACCCACGACAGATGCCGCTCAGTTATTTAACAAAAAAGTCCAGTGATCAACTATACGGTGCATATAAACGACCATCACATTCCCGACTCCTTTCATGTTCTAGGCAGTCGATACGCTAAAGGTCAGTACTACTTGTTTACTGCATGCGGACTGACTCGTACCATATTGTTGGTTACCTATAACACGTTGTTTTTCTATCTAGTGAGTACACTAACACACGCTTTTGTGTGTGTGTGTGTGTGTGTGCGCGCGTGCGCGCGCGTGTGTGCCCGAGTGTGTGTGTGTGTGTGTGTGCGTGCGCGCGCGTGTGTGCCCGAGTGTGTGTGTGTGTGTGTGTGTGTGTATGTATGTGTATGTATAAGGAGAATTGCGTGTATGTGTATATGTGTGTATAAGTTCGTTGGTTCACCTACCTATCTAAGTAAATTATTTCTCTCACTTTCTCCTTCACCAAATCTTCTTAAGGGGATGACGATAAAAATATAAATGTTTGAGAAATCAGCTCATTGAGTACTTATTCACTCAATAATGTTCCTCGTGGATTAGATATTTTTTTGTCAGTATTGTAATTTTGATAGTAAGGATAACCTTAGTGGCATGGGGTTGAATAATTTGTAACTAGAACTAATCATATATAATCAGATTAGGAATCGAATCCTATTACGGTTTAATCAAATTGATTACAGGACGTGGGAGCTTCTATCAGGAAATGATTCTGTAGCAGTTTATACTTTTACATAACTCACTGATCAAAGAATCAAAAGTTCTATTTTCATTTTCTTTTTATCAGTATTAGTATTTCCGAAAACCTTGTGAATTATTTTTTTTCAATAATGTGAATTGGCACAGAGTTAAGAAAGCCAGTGTATATGAGTCTTTCTAACAATTATAATAGAAATGTGCTCAGTTTCTTTTTTTTTTTCTTTTTCTTTATCTTTTTTATTGCATGGAGTAAAGTGCTACCCTTACTTTACTCACCTTTAC
>NC_061857.1:12153894-12186394 GCF_019202785.1 Penaeus chinensis
CGACTATTGTAGACGAGCAAACAGGATGAAATCGGAAAGAGTGGTATTGGTAACCCCATTACGCTTACGTTAATTCAACAACCGGCGTGAGTGTGTGTGGGGGGGAAACCAGTCAAAGGGCTTGTGTATTTGGTCATTTAAAAGCCTAATCATTCTAATTTACACGGTGGGCGTGGTCTCTGTGAAAAGGAAGCCTGGGAGGAGCAAAAAGTTCGAGATGGCACTTTATCAACTCTGGGACTTCGTTGGTGGTTCTGGGAAACCTCTGGCTCGTGGATGTGTCTGTATGTGTGCGGTTATTCACAAAAAATACATACATTTATGTGCGTGTGTGTGTACATATTCGACTTATTCATATATATATATATATATATATATATATATATATATATTATTATATTATATTATACAAACACACACACACACATATATGTATACATATACATATATATACATATATATATATATATATATACTTGAAAAAACTGCATTAACTGCATATATATAAACATACATACATATATATATATATATATATATATATATACATATATATACATACACATGAATGAATTGTATAGCTCCATATATAACACACACACTCACAAACACACACACACACACACACACACACACACACGCACACACACACACACATATGTCTATATAGATATGCGATTGTATAAATATATACATTTAAGTGTGTATATGTGTGTGTGTGTGTGTGTGTGTGTGTGTGTGTGTGTGTGTGTGTGTGTGTGTGTCTGTGTCCGTACTTATAAATTACATATACCATAATCTATACCAGACAAGAAAAGCTGTTACATTTGCAGGAATTTAATATAAACACCAAGTTAAATTTCTTAGATCAAAATGATTATATTCGCCACAATATTCCCCATGCAGTAATGGTATTAATTAATTGTCTAATTGAATATTAGCTTCAAAAGTGAGAAAAAATAAAGTAAAAAGAAAAGAGAAAATATTCTGCCAATGGTATGATTGATTCAAATGATTAATCGAGAATCTTCGTTTTCATTTCATTGTTTTGTGAGTACTCGAAATAATAAGCTTTCGTGAACTGACCATTAATTCATCAATTCAACCAACTTTAATTACCAAGCTTTATAGACCCACGTAAATTTGAGCTCATTAGGGATTTTTGTTTTTTGTTTTGGAACGAAATCGCTCAATCCTGCGAAGTATTATATCAGGAAAGCATTAATTATTCACAGCCTGCAGTCGGAATTTTGTATGAAAAATACGATATAAAAAAGAAAGAAAATGACGCAGCCAAATGAAAAAAAAAAAAAGCACATCAAAAGCATTATTGAATTTTGAATGATCAACTAGTAGGTATTGGTTCGCTATCTATGAATATTTAATTTTTTTTTATTAATTGCTATCATGATTACAGTCACTTTCTTTGTCTTTTAACTATCATAATGGTCCCTATCGTTGATATGTTGGAATTCGTTGGAAGAACTGCAATAAATATGTTAATGATAAGGATACTAGTACTACTAAGATAAAAAAAAAATATTACTAATGGTGTTGATATTAATACCAATATTGATTACAAAATTAAAATTAAGGGTGAAGCTGATGAAATAGTGATGGCGATTATGGTAATATGGTAAAAATGATAATAATGATGATAATATTAATAATAATAATGATAAGCTATTATTAAAAGAAGTTATGATTATGATGCATTAGTCAATTACTAAGTATACATAAAGCTGAAATGATCAATCTACACGCTTTCTCTCTATATTGAATTTACTTTAAAACAAAGCAGATTATTTGTGATCCGCTGATAAAACTAACATCAAATAAAAGCAAGTACAGAGCTTGAATTCACCGTTTTATTAATAATTTAAGCAACACATTACAAGCCCGAAATAGGCCAGTAGACACGCAGTGGAGGTTCGTTGGCGTTTACCGGAGCGCCAAAGGCCCAGAAGTCGCAACGATTGATTAACGCGACCATCCGCTGGTGTTCCGTCGACTTTCGTGAAAACTCGATATAATTCGAAAATGCATATACTTTTACACATTATATGCATACATACATGCTTACATATATGCACGAATGCGAATTTCTTTATATATAGCATATTCAGTGATATCAACTTTAAATGCAGCAAGTTGATCTTTCATATTGATGATGAAAAGGATGATAATGGAAAAAGGAAGAAAAGGAGTGGAGGGAAAAATAAAAACTTAGCATATCACAACAAATTCTAAGCCAAATATTGCAGCACACCGCGAAATCACGAAAGTTTGATCCAATTTGCCTCTGAACTTTGTCACTCATGTGGCATCCCTGCTTGGCCGTCTCGGTATTGCCATTCCCGAAGGATATTTGTTTTGGCTTGGAGACGCCTCGACCCTCACGCCAATATGATTTTTCAGCATTGGAGATGTTCAGGGTTTCAGGCACTGATTTTCTTAGCCTTTGTGATTCGTTCTTTCCTTGGCTTACATTTTCTCTTTACCTGATTCTTTTTTTTCTTTTTTTCATGGTATTAGGTTCCTTCATTATGTCGTTGAAGTGACTGAATGAAACTCTTCTTTCTTTCTTTTTCTTTTTGCTATTTTCTGACACTTTATTCTTTGATATGCAAGTATGATTTAGGATTTATTGTTGTATATCAGGAGGAAGCGATAAGACCTTTACATTGTGTCCAGTTTTTACGTTTTTATTGAATTTTATTATGTTTTCAGCACGCTGTTCTTGGTGTGAGTTTTCATCTCCTCCGTCTTCTTCAAGTCATCTACAAACTTATTCCCTATTGTCCTATCAGGGAACATTGCTGCAAGTGTATCTATTGCTTTTTAAGCCTTTAGTGTAACTATTTTCTTATATTCTGTGTGACAGGTGCAGTTATTTTAGTAACTCCTAATACATTTGTCCTGAATGGCTTTTGTCCCCAACAACACCTTCGATTTTTACCCTGATTTTGCTTGCGTTAACATGCATCTTTACATGGTCGTGGAGAAATGAGAAGGAGGCGGTATGACGTCAAAACCCGAATGTTAAAGGTTTATTGATACCTCCCCCCCATGCCCTGGACTCAAAACAAACATAAACTGTTGCCTGCACTTATCCTGGTACACCCGACTTTGGTAGAGAGTAGAAGCGGCACTCTGTGTTCGTTTCCATTATCGTACTATAGAATGTGATTAATGCAAACTTCATTATAAAGCACATTATGCATTGAATGTCATTTTATTTGTGAATACTGTTAGCGTGTCTATGTATAAATATAAACACTATGTAGAGAAATAGAAACTTTATTCACCAACTTTGATTATAGAAAACCTAATATATATTAGGAACTTGTGGGTTATACGGGTAACTGTGTGTGTGTGTGGGGAGGGGGGGGGGGGATGATAGACACTGTGCCCGAGGCTGATAGAGTATGCTCGTTTAAAACAGATGTACTCATATTGAATTCCAGTGAACGTCAGGATTAACTATAGGCAGAGTGTGGAAGGGTGGTATATCATGGTAGGAGAAATAAATTAATATATAAATGTTTTTACAATAATATACAAAACATATTGTGCCCACTCTAACGAGCAAAATAATATTCAACCTGTGTTCGATGGGTGTTAACAATTTCTTGTTTGTAAACAGCGAACATTCATTCACTCGTAGGTATAGACAGCTGAAGGAAACGCCTAACGTGCACACACACACACACACACACACACACACACACACACACACACACACACACACACACACACACACACACACACACACACACACACAAGCGTATGCATTTATTTTTTTGCAATTGCTCTCTCTTTTCCTCACTCTCTCTCCCTCTCACTAAAAACACGTTTATCAGTGACCGAAGGCAATTATTAATTAAGAGAATGTCGATTCCCTTGCTACAAGTAGTAAGGGTTAATTATCCAGACATCGTATACAAGATAAATAACTTTCCATGCGTATATTTTCAATGCTTTAATCTGGATTTCTATATCATACTACTCTCAGGTTCTGATCTTGTATTTCACAATGTGTGAACGTGTAGTAATAAATCCAACCATTTTCATGCTAGTTATATTTACAAATGCTTATGAGCTCATGTTATTTTATTTATAGATGTTTATATTACTAACACAATGAATTTCAATTAAATTAAAATTAGAAAGAAAATAAGTGATAAGAAACATTAACTTTTACTTGTATAATCGATCACAAAAAATATAAATATCTTCACAAGCTAGCTATCTGGTGACCCTTAGGAAAACCCTCGCGGCTATTAGGTTGGGAACCATTTCTGTAATCTTTTTAAGCTGCGGTGTTGCCGCTTCTACTGTCCAACGAAAACAGGTGTGCCAGTTATAAGTGCAGGTAATGTACAGTACCTTGTATTGTTTTTAGTTAATCTATCTACTAATTAAATACATAACGCCTCCTTGTCCATCACTGAATATTAGGGATTTTGTAGCATTCTAACTGTTAGGGGAATAATACATAATACTAAGCATTATACAAAAATGGACTCCTAAAGTAGGTGGAACAGTAGACGCATAACGAAGCACCTTTTGTGTTTATTAATCTTGCAGGGATATCAGAGTGGAGTAAATGGAACTTATAACGTACTTCGTCTCTTATGCAACACTGGCACTTTACTCTTTGTAGGCTAGCCGGAGGAGGAACAGACTGTACTTGCATATACGGGATATACTTGCTTGCTTATTCTATAGGCTTAGGCAAAGGATATATTACCTTTACTTACTTTAATGGAATATATCGATAGTTGCACTTGATTGTGTGTGTGTGTGTGTGTGTGTGTGTGTGTGTGTGTGTGTGTGTGTGTGTGTGTGTGTGTGTGTGTGTGTGTATGTGTGTGTGTGGTTACATAATTCTTAATTTTTGTTCAGACGGACTGTCCGGTTTTCTACTTACATTTTTGATGTGGTGTTTTGAGTATCGGAATAGATGTGTTACGCTCCCTATGCTTACAGCACTTTGGTATAGTCTGTGCTTCCGTCATAAAGTCAGCATTCCCGTCTCATCTTTTCCTCAGTCAGTCGTTATATCTATTTACTTCCCTTGTGTGCAATCTTAACATTCCGTAATTCATTTCTCTAGCACATATATTGTTCATCATTTCTTGTTCCAGATCATCTAATCTGCTTGCATTCAAGGTTTTTCTCCGTACAGCAGGAACGCTCTACCTTTTACCCTCAAATTGTTTTTTTCAGAGATGATCGAATCTACATGGATCGAAGTATCTCTCTCTCTCTCTCTCTCTCTCTCTCTCTCTCTCTCTCTCTCTCTCTCTCTCTCTCTCTCTCTCTCTCTCTCTCTCTCTCTAATGACACTTTACTCATCTAATTACACAAGCATGTACATTTGCGGAATTATATTTCTGTACACCTGCTGGGTCCCACCTTTGTACATCTGGCAACCACCTCGAAGTAAACATACCGTAAATAGTATTTTTATGAATGAGGCGAAAACTCTAGGTTGTTTGTTACAAAGAGCATAATTGGCAGAATATAAATAGCCAGTAAGTGTATTAATAAATATTTTTAGAAACGAAAAGAGCTTTTTGATATTTCGTTTTTTTTTTTTTTTTTTTTTTTTTTTTTTTAGTAACTGGTTGCAATACGTACAGTATTAATTATCGTTGGCTTTGTATAGTACGTTTTTCAAATGCGACTTCTTGCAATTGTTTATCGAAATGGCAACGCCTATGGAGGTAAGGCGGCATTCGCCTCTACTTGAACAGAACAAAGAACAAAGATATTTGCATATTTCTTGAATACAGAAAACGCCTCATACTTCAAACCTCTATGTATGGCAGCTGAATCAAATAGAAATCTGCAAATTCGCTGAGAAGTTAGCAAGTGCTTCTCGAAGCTGCACCATCTAGTAGCAGCTGATCGAACTAATGAAGTGAGACTTTCTTTTCGCCGAAACAAAACACTTTTTTTCAATAAACAGAAAAAATACTACGTTATATTCTCCATTATAGAACATTACATGAACGCAAAACCGCAGTATGGGCATCGAGAATATAAAGACGCCTTATCATGGTGTATATGCATCGTATGTGTGTGTGTGTGTGTGCGTGCATGTGATTAATGTGTGAGCCTGTCTACGCGCGTGTGTGTTCGTATATGTGTGTGCACAAGTATATACTTGATGAGTTACAAAATATATTTATCATATGTAATATTACATATATTACATTGCCTCTTTGCATGGTGTGTTAGGCGTTGTATCTCATTCTCTACATTTGTCTATCACATTCGTATTTCTCATTCTCTTGTTTATCATTTCATGTCTATAACCTGTATATACATAGGCATATATGTGTGTATATATGTATATATATATGTATCATATTTAAACTATACAAAGTTAACGTTTTTATATATTCCCTTTATATGTTTATGGAATAATTATTTTCATCTATACGAAAGATGAAAATAAGCTGGGTACAGAACTACTAAATTGGCTACTACTAATTGGGTAATTTAAAGACTTCTGCAGACTTCTGCAGAAGAGACAGAGAGCACGCCCTCCACGCCCTCCTTCAAGGAAATGTTTTTTCCGCAAACAGAATACCAGCACTAGACCAGCCATGAATTCCGAAGAAACACAAAACGCCCTCTCCATGCCCTCCCTCGAGGATCCGGTTTTCCAGCAGCGTTGGAACAGCGACGCTCAGTTCTATGCAGCGACGCTCAGTTCTGGAGCAGAACTTCGAGGCGATGGACATGTCCCTCCCCGCCCGCCCTTCCACATGCCCCTGGACGTCCTGGCCTACAATCCGTCCCAGAGCAGTAGTGATAATGACGTCACGGCGCCGCTGAGCGACTGCGGCCGGCCGTTGCTCGGTTGCGCTCCTGGGAATGCAGCCAGGCGGTGGTTTTGTAGGAGTTTGGATCTGTAGTATCAAAAATAGATGAATAGATAGATAAATGAAATAATGATAATAATAAAAGATAATGAAAAAATTAACTAGAAAAAATATACATCTAAGAATATATGTGTTTCTGTGTTTCTGTGTGTTTCTGTGTGTGTGTGTGTGGGTAAGCAAGTGCGTGTGTATGTGTGCTCATGCATGCATGCGAGCGTGTGTGCGATAGACAACAAAGATACAAATGAAATAGATTCAGCACACACACACACACACACACACACAGACACACACACACACAGACACACACACACAGACACACACACACACACACACACACACACACACACACACACACACACACACACAAACACAGCGCGCGAACAACAACATTAATAATACAGATAATTTTATTGATAATGATACCAATATTGGGAGTAGGAGGAGGATAATAATGATATTGCTAATATTGTTAATAATAAAGATGATAATACATAACAATAATGTTAACAATAATAATAATAATCATAGAAATAATAAAAAATAACACTATACTACTACTACTACTACTACTAATAATAATAATAATAACATTAATAATAATAATAGCAATGAGAATGATAATAATTATAGTTAACATTATTACCATTATCAAAATAACTATGATAATATAAATAATGATAATGATTATAATAATATCAAAAATAAGAATACAAATATAATGATAGTACTGATAAAAATTGAAATAATAATCATAATAAAATGATAATAATAATAATAATAATAATGATAATAATTGTCGTATACGCTGTGCACTCGCCGACTCAATCGTCGTATTCTGAAAGAAAATGTGGACACCCCTTCGCCGCACTCCACGCTAAACCTTATGCTTAGTCATATTAAAGATTGCACAATTGTGGAATGTCAGAATTCTGGTTCATATTTTATGCCGTCAAAATTCTGTAATTCACAATTGTGTAAATAATGTACCATAAAAGTATATTTTCCTAGATATTAAATAATTATAAATGTCGTAATATTAATTAAAAAATAAAATTTGTTTGTGTTTCCTTTTGCAAATGTATTCATGCATTTTTTTTTTTTTTTTTTTTTTTTTTTTTTATCAACATTGCTTCTCTCTGAAAATCGACATCAAATGTTGGCGATTGACGCCTGTATTTTGTATAGTTGTACACCTATTGTTAAGGTGAGAGAATTTTTCACGTAGTAATGCGGTAACCCCTTATCATAAGTCACAAAATTCAGATAAGGCATACTTAAAACGAACATAAAATTTTGAAATATCATTACATAAGTAGCTTTACATTTTTTTGCGATAATCCCAAATCGCTGAACGATAAGTTTCATTAAGTTTTGTGCATTTAAAATATATTGTTTACTACATTCAATTTCTGTTGCCAATTTCTATTGTATTACAATTAAATATTTTACTTTTCGGGCGAAAGTCATCATGTACCGTGGAATTAAGCAACTGCACCATGAATTTGAATAAATGTTATAACAACTGACAAGATGACTAGTGTAGCATGTTTACTATAGAAACTTAATTCAATCTTTAAATCATTCTTCGTCATCTGCAAGACCTGCAGTCGACCGCATGGATTCTTTCGAGGCGACGGCAGAGTGCGAAATTCTGTCGCGATTCAGGATGACGAAGGAGGCTGCATATGATCATATGCAGAAGATTACATCCCACTTACTTCAAACTCTCAATGATCTGCCTATATATTTTTTTCATATTTCAATTTGATTTAGTGAGTAATAAGTTATAGACCACTATTATACACCAGTATTGCCAAATCAAACCAATTTTATCCCAACCTAACCTGATTTAACCGAACTCTACGTAACCGGTTCCCTATTTTAGAGTACGTTTGCGGTGACTCTATCTAAAAGGAAAGTTTCCTAATTAGGTGCTTAATTGATAGTTATCAATATACTTCAGTTTCGTGAATCCTGTTATACCGAAATTAGACCATTATTTCATCCAACAGGTATTTCTGTACTACTTACCTGCAAGTGACAGTTCCTGACTGCTACAACACTTCAAAGTGTTATGTAAGCAGATGCAGCAGTCGTGTGACACGAGTCATTGCCAGGATGAGCCATAACATCATCAATATGCCTGGAAGAAATGAAACACTCAGAGTGATGAGGGATTTCATGGCAATTGCTGGAATGCCTGCTGTTGTTGGCTGCATTGACTGCACCCACATACCCACCAAAAAGCCACCTGAAACAGGGAAGGAGTATTTTCCCTAAATATACACGCAGTTTGTGGGCCACAACTACAGTTTTTGATAGTGTTGCTAGATGGTCAGGTAGCGCTCACGACAACATTTTCGATAAGAGCCGCCTCTGTGTAGAAATGGAGGATGGGGCTGGGGGCTCATGCTCTCCTCACAAAACAACTGCCTGATGAGGTATTATGTTAGAGGAACTTCAGAATTTTAATGTAGCGACAGTAAAACGTTTTAAGAATGAAAATGATTTGGAACAGTCGACACCAGGTCTCCTAACTTATGAAATGTTAGTCCTTCCAGAATCAGTTAAGTTGGCTTGGTACCACCTCAAGGTAAAGCCATATGTGCCCAACCCTATGCTGTGTATTTTGTCCAAGAGGTGAATAATTGGGTCTATTTTGTTTACTCAAGGCTTACATGGGTGCCTCATATCAAACAGTTAAAGGTGGAAGCTAGAAAAGCACTTAGTATTTTTTTTTTTTTTTTTACACTTATATTTTCACTAATTTCACTAAGGTTCTGGCTGTTGGAACTCCCCAATCCCCCCCTTGGACCAATCAAGTCGAGCTGGATTTGGTCGGAATTGGGAAAGGGAAGTGATCCAAAGCAAAACTCAGAGAGAGATTTCTTCAACACACTGCTCAGTACCAAGGATCAGATGCAATATATCCTGATGGCACAAAATCTGAAAATGGTGTGGGCTTTGCAGCAGTAAGCAGAAGGAAGACTGCATTTGGCAGTCTTTCTCTATCAGCCTCGATCTTCACTGCAGAGTAACATGCCATCCTTGCAGAAGTCAAGATAACTAGAGATCTTACAAACCATTCTGTTGTAATATATTGTGACTCTCGTAGTGCCAATCAAGAGCTTAAACTCATCACATCCAGTGGTGAGGGAGGTTCAAGATTGGCTTGCACTGATGTCTGCATGTAAAAAGATAACTCTATGTTGGGTTCCGGTGCATGTTGGAATCAGTGGGAATGAGCGAGCTGCCAAGGAACCTGCCACTCAGCCCTGTGATACTCGTTTTCCTCTCCCACACACTGACTTGAAACCCAGCATCAGGAGTTATCCTTGCAATACATGGAGGGAACAGTGGAGGCATAACTCTGGGAAGTAGAAGTTGTATTAACAAGGCTAAGAATCGGGCACACAAGACTGACTCAAGGGCTGATGATGGCTAAAAGTGAAGCACGCTGTGAGGAATGCCAAGAGCCATTAACGGTCGCACATGTAGTGGAAAGATGTGCAGCATTCTCAGACCAAAGATGTATGTACTTGTCTCCCCTATATACATTGAAAAATGTATTGGGGGAGGACTGTGACATAGAAGGTTTTATTAGTTTCTTTAGGGAGACAAATATTTTCAATGAAATTTAATTATGCATAATGTATATGCAATAATTTTAGACATTGATAGCATGATGCTTTATGCTTTGATTTTTAATATAATATATATTGTTATTTATGTCGTTCTAAATATTTTAATATTTCAATCTAACAAGGTGTTCGCCGCTAATGACGCGGCAGATAATTTTTAATAATAATTAATCAGACCGCTGCAGATCCTTGAGAAAAAATGAATCCGGCAAGTTCATCAATGCTTTCATCAAAATGGGGAACCAAAGTGATGACATAGATGCTGAGTCCCTCTCAGAGTTTGTGTGTCGCATGTAAGCCCAACGATCCTGGTTCCTACCCAAATTTTTGCAAAAGATTTCATCAGATTACTATACAAGCTTATCTAGATCGCCCTTGATTGTATTAATGCTGATTACTGGCGGGGGTGCCCACCACTGAAAATGACTGGCACATGTGACATTAAGCCTCCTTAGTTCCTGGTGGTTTTGGATTTTTACCTAACAAATCTAATGTAAATCATCACACGGGTATCATTTAAATTGCTATCATGACCACACGCACCACGGGATACCTGCCAGGGGTCTGGTTGCATGTTAAGGAATGTACATGGGATCATAGGATATACATAAAAATTAGTTACCGTTCCAGCTACCCGGACTCCACTTGGTTCCGTGTCTAAACAGGTGCGTTCATGGCAATCAGTGCATAAATTAAAAGTGTTAAAAAGCCGTTCCTTCATGACCAAGGAAAAGAGGGGATGATCCCCTGCCCCTTTCACAAAGCCTGAGCGACCGAGAGAGGAAGACACGCACGTACATGCACACACGGTTAGATAGATGGATAGAAAGAGAGAAAGAGAGATTGAATGAAGGAAAGAGAGAGAGAGAGAGAGAGAGAGAGAGAGAGAGAGAGAGAGAGAGAGAGAGAAATTGAAAGGACGAGAGAGAGAGAGAGAAGCTGGATGTTGATGGCACAGAAAAGTTATTTTGTTGTTATTACTATTGTTGTCAAGATTATTAGTACTGTTGTTGTTATTGTCAGCATCATTATTACCAACCCTTTCATTGATATCATGAAAATTGTGATAAAAGCAACGAAAATTGTTATCACTAATTATCTTTATTATTATCATGCTTTCCATAATAAAAATGGTGGTATTTTGCATTATCTTTACTACCATTATAATTTTCATGGCTTTCATTATAAGCATCTTCATTACTATTACGATAATTAATAATTAACAGCACCATCATAATCATGATTAATTATCAACATTAACTTTTTTAATGTCACTATAATATTAATGTTACAGTCATTAGTATCATCATCGCTATTGTTATCATTATCATGGTATCACAATCATCATTATTACTTATTCATACTGAATCAATGCTGCTGCGGTGATTCAGCAGATCCACCAAGATCACTGGCATGATATTTTGCTTAACAAATTCTTTAATTATTAGAGATAGTTGAATGGAGGCTCACATAAACCAAAATAAGCCATAAAATACTTATTAAGAGAAAGTTGAACAAAACGGTGGCTAAAACTGAGACCAAAGACTAAAAAATACACAAAACTAGTGGGGATTAAAACCTAACTCTACAGCCAATACAACACTGCAAAAAGCTAAAAAGTGAACTATATTTAAAACAAAAATTGATTATAGTTAATAAAACACAAGTAGAATATAAGATAATGAAGATCAAACTGAACCAAACCGCATAAAACAGGTGAAAGACTTAAAAGTAAAACAAAACTTATCGTGAGTAAAAATAAAATAAAATGTAATTAGTAAAACACGCAGGAACTTTAAAAGTGAAAGTGAACTTAAATGAGCATAAACAAAACTCAATATAATTAATAAAACATGGGAGAAGACTGAAAACTGAAACAGATCTTAAACGAAATAAAATAACATGGAAGAGAACAAAAGACTACGACAAATTAAATAAAAGAACATAAAAAAACTACGACGGTCCAGCAAAACCAAGTTCAAAATAACAAGAGAGAAAGCAAAGGACATTGAAATAATCATAAGCAAATACTTACGTCCTTTGTCCTTAAACAAACACTACTTAACTTTTATAGTTCTAATTCATAATAAAACACAATCTGTAAATTCTTTAAAACGTTTTGGATCGGAGGACCTTACAATATTCAAATGAAAGCAGAAAACACAAGAAATCATATAAACGGCAAAACGAAACGAAAATAGAAAACGGGAGTATATAAAATGCAAATCAAAAGGGCAAATAAGAATTTGATATCTACAAGCAGCACAATGCCCATGACAACCGATGAGGTTACCGATTATTACTAGCAAAAGGAAGCGAGGAAACAAATTGTTTGTTGCAAAGAGAGTGAGATCACCGATCGATCCTTGTAAAAGGGAATGAGGGAGTGCAGGTAACAATCGGTGACCTCAGTCCCTTTTACAAGGAACAATCGGTGACCTCAATCCCTTTTGCAAGGAACAATCGGTGACCTCAATCCCTTTTACAAGGAACAATCGGTGACCACACTCCCTTTGCAAGTAAAATCTGGGCCAGTATATATGTAATATACGGTGTGCAATATCACATCGTCTCACATCAGGAGGCTCAAAACAATGCTGAATATCTCACCCCCCCCCCCCCTCTCCCACAGGCTTACGAATATTACCATATCTGGAAACTGACGCACTCGAGGTGGCAACACACTCCAGTCGGGGCCATGGCGTGGCGTCGTTTTGCTCTGTATATTCCTTAAAGAGACTGGGAGAGACTACTTTACATTGCCAGGCACCCTCTTGCATCTCCCTTCATACTGCAACATGAGCTTCCCTTCGAGTGAGGAGGATGCTCGGAAACAGTGTTGCCACGGACGGCTCCTACATAACATTATTTTATTGTTTAATAAATGTATATTTCCTTTGCATTTTCTGACACCACTCTCTCTCCTAGAATAAGCAGCCACGAGATGGAAACTTTTGTTCGATATGCTCATAGATTTGGTTCAAAATTTGATAGATCTATATGTTTATACTTGGCATGCCACATACGCCATATTTGATGTTCTAATTATCAGCATCCATATATTCATTGTAGCCCTACTACGATTTTGCGTTCAGATAATGTTCTGTAATGAAGAAAATGATGTAGCACGTTTTCTGTTTACTTTATGTGTTTAGTGACGAAAAGAAAAAGAACTAGTCACTTCATTAGTTCGACTAGATGTTACTAGATGGCGTAGCCACGGCCCACTAGAAGCATTTACAAAGGTATCAGCGAATTTGCAAAGATTTGATTCGATTTAGCTGCCAAATATAGATGTTTCATGGCGATTTCTGTTGGCATAAGGGTCGCGTTTTCCGTTGACAAACCTGGAAATAATTTCCGATTAGTCATTTTTTATCATTATTTTTTCATATTCCTCATTATCTTGCCTCTTGTTTTTGAATGCGAATGCATCTGCTTTGTTGCTTTCTATATGTATTTTTATTTCCTAATCCTTTCCATGCCCGTTCTTAACTATTTAACGAAGCGACTGCTTGTTTCCTGTAACTGCCTCCCTTGCGGCGGAACGCGACCACCGTTGCTCAGTCCCCCCCAGGGCCTTGGAGGGGGAGGATCTTCGGTGTCAATGTGACGTGAGTAAGCGTTTCTATTTAAATATTGTTTTATTACCATTGTGTCGCTTTTATCATCATAGATCATTCCTGGGTTACTGACGATTTTTTTTGTAGGTAGGGGCAATTTTGGCTTCATGAGGACGACCAGACCAGCCTCTTGCTGACTCCGTGGCGGTCGCACCAGCTAAGCGGAGAGATTTTCTTGCGACTCTGCAGGGAGGGACTTTCTATTTCCAAGCAAGGCTATGGCAGGGCAGCTCACCTGTGCCCTCCACACTGTCGGTATGTATGACAAATATTTTCTGTAACTTTGGTGTGTCACTTGACACGAAGTACTAATTAAAGGGGGAAATAAATGGATGGTAGATAAGGTTAGGTTTGAAGTTTTGGGCTCGTCTGACACCACACTGTTTACTTACGTGTGACGAAAGTGTTTTATTAAAATTGTATTGTTAAAAACTAGACTTGGCGTTTCTGAAAATGGACTTTCTGCGCATCTCGTTTTGCGCTTTTCACTCGGGAGCCATTTTCGTCCGTCGGACAAAGGTTCGTGTTTTCGAAAACGTGATTTTTTAAAGTTTCATAAATCACTTTCTTCGATTTCTCCAGGTTCCTATTGGCACGCCCCCCCCCCCCCCTTCAACCCCCGACCCCCCACGCATCCCTTGAGATCGTTGTGTAGATGAAATATGTAAAAAACAATATTAGGTTTTCCTTTACTTAGCGTCTCTCTCGGTAGCAAAAATCAAGCTCTCAAACCCAAACAAATCCTCAATCAGAAGTCATTCTCTGATTTAAAATCGTCCTTTTTCTTATAATAAATTTGAATTTCTTGACGCCTCCTAATCTGATCTGAATTTAAACATTTATAGTAAGCCAATGGAAATGGAAATTGAAACCTAACCTGAATTAATACCTATCCTAAAAAAAAAAAAAAAAAAAAAAATGTCCCAGTTTTCTTTCAATTTTGAATAGGTCATTCCGTTTTCCTCCACCTCGTCGTCTTCGTTTTCGTCGTCTTCGTCGTCGTCGTCGTCCTCCTCCTCCTCCTCCTCCTCTTCCTCCTCCTCCTCCTCCTCCTCCTCGTCCCACATCTCCTCCTCCTCGTCCTCCATCTCCTCCTCCTCCTCGTCCTCCATCTCCTCCTCCTCGTCCTCCATCTCCTCCTCCTCCTCATCCTCGTCCTCCATCTCCTCCTCCTCCTTCTTCTCCTTCTCCTTCTCCTTCTCCTTCTCCTTCTCCTTCTCCTTCTCCTTCTCCTTCTCCTTCTCCTCCTCCTCCTCCTCCTCCTCCTCCTCCTCCTCCTCCTCCTCCAACTCCTCCTCCTCCTCCACCTCCTTCTTCTTCTTCTTCTTCTTCTCCTCTTCCTCCAAACGCCTAGACACTCTGCTCCCTCCGTGAGCTTCAGACAGTGAATATAGCTGCCTAGATTTTCCTTTGTCTTTAAAAGTTTTCATGGTTAGTATCAGGTGTTCGTGTGTGTGTGTGTGTGTGTGTGTGTGTGTGTGTGTGTGTGTGTGTGTGTGTGTGTGTGTGATGTATATGTAGGTATATGTGTATATATTATAAATATATGTATATTGTATCTATACACATGTATATTCAACTATAAATGTATGTGCATCTATGTATTTATATATGTATAGAAATGTATATAAATGCATATATGTGTGTATATATGTATGTATATATATGTATATGCTCATGTATATGATATTCGATATATATATGTATATATACATGTTTATATACATATATACGTTCATTCATATTCGTGCCAGCACCGATGTGGCGTTTGACGAACTACTTGACTGACCAATGATTCTTCCCAGACTCTTTGTTCCCGCCATGAGCTTCAAACAACGAATGTGGCTGCCTAGGTTTTATGTCAATTTTCCGTGTAAAATACACATTATTACCACCTCAAGCTTCCACTTATAATGTTTATTCTGTTGTGATAAGAATATGGCTTACATATTGTTTGTTGTATTTGATGAAAATTAAGATTCTTCTTAACTTACATTGCACTCCATTGCAAGTATCAATCGGTGACCTCACTCACTTTTGCAAACAACAATCAGTGACAATTCACTTTGCAAGAAACAATCGGTGACCCAACTCCCTTTCCAAGAAATAGTCGGTGACCCAACTCCCTTTGCAAGAAACAGTCAGTGACTCAAGTCCCTTTGTAAAAAACAGTCGGTGACCCAACTCCCTTTGCAAGAAACAGTCGGTGACCCAACTTCCTTTGCAAGAAACAGTGACCCAAGTCCCTTTGCAAGAAACAGTTGGTGACCCAACTCCCTTTGCAAGAAACAGTCGGTGACCCAACTCCCTTTGCAAGAAACAGTCGGTGACCCAACTCCCTTTGCAAGAAACAGTCGGTGACCCAACTCCCTCTGCAAGAAACAGTCGGTGACCCAACTCCCTTTGCAAGAAACAGTCGGTGATTCAACTCCCTTTGCAAGAAACAGTCAGTGACCCAACTCCCTTTGCAAGAAACAGTGACCCAACTCCCTTTGCAAGAAACAGTCGGTGACCCAACTCCCTTTGCAAGAAACAGTCGGTGACCCAACTCCCTTTGCAAGAAACAGTCGGTGACCCAACTCCCTTTGCAAGAAACAGTCGGTGACCCAACTTCCTTTGCAAGAAACAGTCGGTGACCCAACTCCCTTTGCAAGAAACAGTCGGTGATTCAACTCCCTTTGCAAGAAACAGTCGGTGACCCAACTCCCTTTGCAAGAAACAGTGACCCAACTCCCTTTGCAAGAAACAGTCGGTGACCCAACTCCCTTTGCAAGAAACAGTCGGTGACCCAACTCCCTTTGCAAGCAACACTATGTGACCCAACTCCCTTTGTAAGAAACAGTCGGTGACCCAACTCCCTTTACAAGAAACAGTCGGTGACCCAACTTCCTTTGCAAGAAACAGTGACCCAAGTCCCTTTGCAAGAAACAGTCGGTGACCCAACTCCCTTTGCAAGAAACAGTGACCCAACTCCCTTTACAAGAAACAGTTGGTGACCCAACTCCCTTTGCAAGAAACAGTCGGTGACCCAACTCCCTTTGCAAGAAACAGTCGGTGACCCAACTCCCTTTGCAAGAAACAGTCGGTGATCCAACTCCCTTTGCAAGAAACAGTCGGTGATCCAACTCCCTTTGCAATAAACAGTCGGTGACCCAACTCCCTTTGTAAGAAACAGTCAGTAACCCAAGTCCCTTTGCAAGAAACAGTCGGTGACCCAACTCCCTTTGCAAGAAACAGTCGGTGACCCAACTCCCTTTACAAGAAACAGTCGGTGACCCAACTTCCTTTGCAAGAAACAGTGACCCAACTCCCTTTGCAAGAAACAGTGACCCAACTCCCTTTACAAGAAACAGTCGGTGACCCAACTCCCTTTGCAAGAAACGGTCGGGGGCACAACTCCCTTTACAGAAACAGTAGGTGACCCAACTCCCTTTGCGAGAAACAATCAGTGACAACTCCTTTTGCAAGCAACATCCGGTGACTTCCCTCCCTTTTGCTAGAAACAATCGGCGACTCCCCTCAATCAATGACCATTCTTTCCCTTTTGCAAGAAAAAAATGGTGATCCTCAGACGGTGGATGTGACTGCCTATTTTCGTTGTTTTTTTAGATGATTTTATGGTTAGCATCTTGTGTTCTGATTTGATAATTCGTCCACTAGCACCTTTAGATCTCCACATATATATTTTTTTGTCTATATGCAATGTTACGTAAATCAAATCATTGCAAATGCTTTTTGCACTGATGTCGCTTGGGTTTTGATCTCGCAATAATACGCCTGTTATACCAAATTTCCTATGAAAATACCATTGTTACCACTTTAATAATTGTTTTTATATGTTTTTTTTCTCTTATGATAAGCATATGGGTTAGATTACAGATTTTGTTCAATTAAATGAAAATTAAGATTGTCCTTATTTTGCATAACATTCTATTATAACGCATATACATACATATATACATATATATATATATATATATATGCATTTATATATATTCATGTGTGTATATATATATATATAAATATGCGTATATATATCTCTATATATATATGCCTTTATACATTATATATACATATACATATGTACGTATATATATCCTATGTACATATATATCTATATATACACCTATATATATAATATATATATATATAATATATATATGTATAATATATATATATATATAATATATATATATATATATATATATATATATATATATATATATGCCTATATACCTATATATATACCTATACACCTATATGTATATTAACAATGTTATGCGTAACTATATATATATATATGTATATATCGTATATATATATGTATGTATATGCGTATATATGTATATATATATATGTATGTATATGTGTATATATATGTCTGTATATGCGTATATGTAGGTATATACGTATATATATGTATAAATATGCGTATATATATGTATGATATATGTATAAATGCATATATATGTATATATATGCGTATATATATGTATATAAATTGTATATATCGTATATGTGTATATATATGCGTGTATATACGCATATATATGTATAAATATGCGTATATATGTATATATATGCATATATATGTATATATATGCATATATGTGTATATATATGCATATATATGTATATATATGCACATATATGTATATATATGCATATATATATGTATATATATATGCATATATATATGTATATATATGCATATATATGTATATATATGCATATATATGTATATGTATATACATATATATATATATGAGCATATATATGTTTATATATATATATGCATATATATATATTTATATATATGCATATATATGTATATATATATATATATATATATATATATATATATATGCTTATATATGTGTATATATGCATAAATATATGTATATATATAAATATCGGTGTATATATATGTGTATATATATGCATAAATATGTATACGTATGCATATATATGTATATATGTGTATATATGCATATATAAGCATATATATATATATGCATAAAAATACATACCATATATATGTGTGTATTTATGTATATATATATATATATATATATTGTGTATACAAGTATATATATATGCTTAAATATGTGTGCATATATATATATATGCGTATATATGTGTCCGTTTATGTATATATGTATACATAAGTATAAATATGTATATGTATATGTATGTATATATAAACAAACGCACGCAAACGCGCACACACGCGCGCGCACGCAAGCATACTCATGTATGTGTTTGTGTACATATATGCAAACATGCATATGATATATATATGTATACTTGAGATATATATATATACACAGACGTGTATGTATGTGTTTTTGTGTCTATATACATGTATGTGTGTTTGTGCGCGAGCTGCGCGCATTCATGCACAGTGGGTGAGTCTATCGATATGATGGTGGGTTGAGGGCCACTATGATTACCTAACCAACTTCTCCCCTGGGGAAAGATCATTTGTTAGCCGCCCCATTATAAAAACCCAATCACTTACAGAAATGTGTGTGCTTTTATATATATATATTCTTATATATATATATATATATATTTATATATATGTATGTGCGTTTGTGTATATATATGCTTATATATACATATATTTATAAATGTGGATATATATATAAATATGAATATAATTCACTAGCACCTTTAAATTGTCAGCATATATTTTGATTTGTCTGTGTTATGTAAATTAAATGTACTAATTTCACCTGCCACGTTCTTGGTTTTTGATCTCGTGTTAATATGCGATTTCTGTCAATTTTCCTTTTAAAATACCACTGTCATCACCTTAAGTTTCCCCGTATAATGTTTTCCTCTTGTGATAAGAATTGGCTTACATGCTGAATTCGTTGAATTTGATGAAAATTGTGATTTTTCTTACTTTACATTACACTCCATTGGCTACCGATTGCAAGTATCAGTCGGTGACTTCACTCCCTTTGCAAGAAACAGTCGGTGATCCTGAGACGGATGTGACTGGCTCTTTGTTCCTTTGTTTTTTATGGTAGCATTTTGTGTTCTGTCATGATAGTTCAATCATTAGCACCTTTTGATGTTTAACATGTATGTCTATGTACAATATGAAAATTAGATGGGCCATTTTGTCCTACCACCTTTTTTTCACTGATAACGCTTGGGTTTTGATCTCCCGTTAATACGCCTTTTGTGTGAATTTTCCTTTAAAGATACCATTGTTACCTATTTAATGTGTATTGTCAAATGTTTTTCTCTTGTGATAAGCATCTGATTTACATTACATAAGATTTTGTTAAATGTGAGGAAAATTAAGAATGATTTTTTTTTTCTTGGATTTTAAATTAGTTTGTAAATAACTCATTCATGGTTTCCGTGAATGATGGATAAATAATCATTAGTTAAATATATATACATTTATATATATACTCATATGCATATATGTATATATGACTTGACAGCTTTTTACACTGTTGACGCTTAGGTTTTGAGCTCACATTAATACTCCATTTATGTCAATTGTACTCTTAAAATACCATTGTTACCATCTTGATTTTTATGTTTCTAATTGGTTATATTACGTATTTTGTTGAATTTGGTGAAAATTAAGATTCTTCTTAATTTACTTTATTTGAAAAGTTTTTTTGAATTTTAGATTATTTTGTAAATCTAACTCGTGGTATCCTTGATAAATGCACATTTTTGTATATAATATATATATAAATTACATATATATGTAAATGTATTTATATGGATATATGTATGTATATAAATGTAAAAAATGTATATATATGTAAATATGATATATATATATATATATATATATATATATATAAACAAACGCACACACGTACGCGCGAACGCATACACATATGTATGTGTACATATATACATACATGCATATCTGATATATATATATATATGTATACATGATATATATATATACACATGTTTGTATGTATGTGTTTTTGTGTCTATACACACGTTTGTATGTAGCACGTGTGTGTGTGCTGCGAGTATCCTCGATATGATTATCTAACCAACTACTCCCCTGGGGAAGGATCATTTGTTAGCCGCCCCAGTATAAAAACCCAATGAAGTACATGTCAAATAGTTCGTCAAACAGCACATCGTTGGTGGCAGAAATGTACATATGTATATACATAAACATGTACATAAAGTATATATATATACATATGTATACTTATATATACATATATAGGGTGTGAGTGTGTGTGCGCGCATTCATAGTGAATGGTAAGTGAGGTCACAAGCATTTCTAGTGATGAGTAGTAAGATTCCGAGCATTGAATGGTAGAGTGATCCTGACCATTCCTTTTGAATTATAGAAACATTCCAAGTATTCCAGGTGAATAGTAGTGATATCCTGAACATTCCTTTTGAAAGTTAGTACCCCTGCATTCTTAGTGAATGGTATTAAATGGTAGTGAGATGAAAATTCCTAGCAAGGTAACGAGCATTGTTAGTGAATGGTAGCTAGATCCTAGTCATTCCTATTGAATTGTAGTGAGAACCTTAAGCATTACTAGTGATTGGTAGAGATTCCAAACATTCCTTTTTTAATGATAGAGATTCCAAGAATTCCTGGTGAATGGTAGTAAGATCCAGAGCATTCCAAGTCAGTGTAGATCCAGAGTATTCCTTATTGAAAGGCAGCTAGATCCCAAGCATTTCTTTTCAATGGTAATGAGATCCTGGTTCCTTTTAAATGGTTAAGAGAACCCTCCTAGTGAATGGTACTGAGATCCCAAACATTCCTATTGAATGATAGATTCTGAACATTCCTATTGAATGATAGATTCTGAACATTCCTATTGAATGATAGATTCTGAACATTCCTATTGAATGATAAATTAGATGCTGAGCATTCCCAATGACCATTAGATCCTGAGCATTACAAGAGAACTGTAGTGAGGTCACAAGCAGTCCTATTGAATTTTTTTTCCATCCCAAATATTTGTGGTGAATGGTAGTCCGATTTAGAGCATATTTGATTGGTATTTAGATTCCGAATATTCCATTTGAATGATAATTACCCGAACATTCCTTGTGATTAGTGGTTCTATCTCGAACATTCCTGGAGAATGGTAGGTACATCCCGAGCATTTCTATCAAAAGATAGATCCTGAGCATTCCTAGTAATTGGTAGTTTGATCCCGAGCATTCGTTTTGAATGGTAGTAATAACCGAAGCGAAACCGAATGGTATATAGATCCCTACCATTACCAGTGAATACTAGTTAGATCCTGACCATTCCTAATTAATAGTAGATAGATCCCAAGCATAGCTAGGGAATGGTAGTTAAATCCTGAGCATTCATAGTGAATGGTAGCTAGAGCCCAAATATTCCCTTTAATTGGTAGTTTAATCCCGAGGATTCCTTTTGAATGGTAGATCCTGCCTGATCATGCCTTTTGAATGGTAGGTCCCAAGCATTCCAATTAAATGGTAGTTAGATCCAGAGCATTTGTAGTGAATGGTAGTGAGGGCACACATTCTCATTGAATGGTAGTGAGATCACGAGCATTCCTTTTGAACTTTAGATCCCGGGCATTCCTGGTGCATGGTAGTGAGATCTCGAGTATTCCTATTTAATTGTAGTGAGATCCTGAATATTCCTGGTGAATGATAAGCTAGAACCTGAGCATTCCTAGTGAATGATAGATCCTGAGCATTCTTAGTGAAAGGAAAGGATATTCTGATTATTAGTTTTGAATGATAGAGATCCTTAGCAGTCCTGGTGAAACGGTAATGTAATCCCGCTTGTTCCTAGTGAATAGTAGTAAGATCCTAATCATTCCTTTTGAATGGTAGAGAGATCTTAACCAGTCCTAGTGAATGGTAATTAATTTCGAGCATTTGTAGGGAGTGGTAGTTGGATCACAAACATTCCTTTTGAAAGGTAGATCCCGAGCATTGCTAGTGAAAGTTAGTGATGACATGCATTCCTATTGCATAGTATTGAGATCTAGAGCATTCCTTTTTTAATGGTAGTGAGATCCCAAGCACTCCTAGTGAATGGCAGTGAGATCCATAGCATTCTTAGTGAATGACAGATCCCCAGCATTCCTGGTGAATGGTAGTTAGATCCCAAGCATGGCTAGTGTGAATAGTGAGATCCAGAGCATTCCTTCTAAATATTAAAGCCCGATCATCCCTTTTGAAAGGCAATAACCCGAGCATTCCCAGTGAATGATCCTTGTGAGATCCTGAGCATTGCTAGTGAATGGTGGATCCTTAGCATTCTTAGTGAATGGTAGTTAGATGCCAAAGTTTCCTTTTGAATTGTATTTTTTATCCCGAGCATTTCTAGTGAAAGGTAGATCCCAAGCATTCCCAGTAAATTGTAGATCCCAAGCATTACTAGTGAATGGTATATCCTGAGCTTTCTTTAGGAAAGGTAGATGCAAAGCATTCTTAGTGAATGGTAAATCCCGAGCATTCCCAGTCAAAGGATTTCTTGAACATTCCTTAGTAGATGCCGAGCATTCCTAGTGAATGGCAGATCCCGAGTATTCCTAGTGAATATAAGTTAGGTCCTGAGCATTCCCAGTGATGGGTAGTGAGATCCTGAGCATTCCTAGAGAATGGTAGTAAGCTTGGATGCATCAGCCATCTCTTGGATGGGCCCGGTGTAGCAATACGCTATAAGTCGCAAAGCTGCAGTCTTACGGAGTACAGTCCGCTTTTGTTGTCTACCTTTCTGCCTTCATATCTGGATCAGGTTCAGAAAAGGGCGGAAGCAATCATACTCTGCAAAACACGGCAACCACCGGACGCCACACTTCAACCATTGAAACGGCGCAACGTTGGCGGCCTTTGTGCTATGTATAAGGTTAACGTATCGAAGACTCCATATATGTCAAGCCTACGCTTTCCACACAACTCTTGACACAACACCCGTGGTGGCGCTACAAGAGCAATTGCGTGTGCCCTTCGCCAGGACAGAGTTCCGCCTGCGCTCGTTTCTGTCAAGATATGGGCCCCTTTGAAACTACATGGTCAGGAACACCACCTCCATCACGCAACGTCTTTACAATTGGAAAGTCGTGTTAACCTTTGGCTTCTCTACCAGTAACTATTTTCCGAGTTTTAACTAATCACTTATTGTTTTATCCTTAGACACC
Source organism: Penaeus chinensis (assembly GCF_019202785.1). Lineage (NCBI taxonomy): Eukaryota > Metazoa > Arthropoda > Malacostraca > Decapoda > Penaeidae > Penaeus > Penaeus chinensis. The sequence goes on from NC_061857.1 coordinate 12,178,212, forward strand.
ACCATCACCACCACCATCACCACCACCTCCATCACCACAACCTCCATCACCACCATCACCACCACCACCATTACTAACACCACCACCATTAATATCACCACCATCACCATCAATATCACCACCATCACCATCACCACCATCCCCATCACCACCATCACCACCACCACCACCACTCCTCAGCACCAGTCAAAGTGAGACTTCGACTCGGTGTTACTCCAAACGAGAGACTGAAGGAACGCCGAGTGAGTGAAGTGGAAAGAAAGGCTTCGACGAATTTCATTTTCGCGGGAATCATGTCTCTGGAAATTTTATGTTGCAAGGCTAATGAATAAGTTAAACAATGTTAAAATTGCATGAGGCTGTGAGGTTGAAATTTCATGTTATTTAAGTCCTTTAAAGTGTTCTAATGACTAAGAATATATTCATTTTTCATATATATATATACATATACATATACTTATATATACATATATATAAATATTCACATACATATAATTACATACATATACATCTACCCATACATATGCATATACATATATCACTATACACACACATATATATATACATATACACATATACTTACATATCATATATACATATATACGTATACGCGCACACACATACATACGTATAGATAAATATCTATATGCATACATATAGACATACATATGTATATATATACAAATAGAGAAGAACACACACCTATATATATATACACATTTACATATATGTGTATACATGAGTACAAATATATTTTTGTATATATACATATGTATATATATATATATATATACTTGTATTTACACAGGTGTATATATACAAATGTATGTATACATATATATATGAAAATATATATACATATGTAAATATATATATAAAAAATATATATAAATGTAAAAATATGAGTATATTTGTATATATTCTTATATATGTATATAAATATATAGATATATAATGTATAAATAAATATACATATAAATACATATAAGTAAATATGTATTATAAATAAATATATGTAATATAAACATATATATGTAAATATATGAATATATATAAATAAATATATGAATATATGTAAATAAATATATAGATATGTATGTATATAAATAAATACATGAAAATATATGTATATAAATAAATATATGTAAATATATGTGTATAAATAAATATCTGTAAATATTTATAAATATGTATATATATGAATAAATGTATAAATCTATGTAGATGTGAATAAAGGTATATTTTATATATATAAATATATGTATAATCTATGTTAATTGAATAAATGTATAAATGTATATATAAATCTATATTTGAATAAATGTATAAATCTGTAAATATATACATATATTTATGTATTTGCATATATATATGTAAATATGTAAAATAAATATGTATATACATAAATATACTCTATATATATAAATGTATGTGTACTGGGGTTATGTATATATTATTTATTATAAGTATTATTACTATTACTAATATGGATATTTTTACCATTATTGTTATATTGTCATGACTGTTAATGTTGTTTTCGTTATCATTATTACTATTATTGCCATTGACACTGTTGTGTTACTATTATTACTGTTATCATTATCTTTGTAATTGTTATTATCATTATTACTGTTATTATAATTATCATTATTTTTGTTATTGTTATTATATTGATTTATATTATTGTACCTGATCTTATCATTATAATTATTGGTAATGATACAATTACTATCCTAATAAAGATTATTATCTCTGTTTTATGACTACCCTAGGAAGAAATTCTCCCCAAACACACAGCAACGCACGCCTTTTTTTCTTTTTTCATCAGAACACTCGCACAGCAACGCACGCAAGTAAACACAAGCACACACAACACATCAAATCAAGGAAAGCGACATACAACTGTGCTATTTGTCTTTTTCAGTCACTTTCACTGGAGAATGCAATGCAAAGAATTTTCGGCAAAGTAGCAATGACACTTCAGAACATGTATTTGAAGAAAGATGAATAGATGCATAGATAAATAAAAACAAGCAGTAAACGTAACATTTCTACTTCTGAGGTAAAAATGCTATATTTGTGTATGTGTGCGCGCGTATGTATGTGTTTATGTATATACATTTATATGTATGTACATTATATATTTTCACGTGTATATATTCATATATATATATTATATATATACATGTATATGTGTGCGTGCGCGCGCGTGCACACATATCTACACATACACTTATTACATTTGTGTATGTATGTCAATAAGAATTTAATATACCTCGATTCTCTCGCTAGAAAATACTGAAATATTGTTCATACATTTTGCATACATGAACATACTGAATAAACAGGAAGAAAGTAAGAATTGTGCGAGTATATAATGTACAAATGAAACAAAGGGGTAAAAAAAAAAAAAAAAAAAAAAAAAAAAAAACGGAAGCCGCAAAGAGGGAGAAAGAAAAAGAGAAATTGAGAGAAACGACACTCAAGAGCTGTGGACGAGAGTAAGGCAACTTTCCTCTTTCGTCCTCAGCCCTTGTGAGAGAGAGAAAGACAGACACAGAGAGGGAGAAAGATAGAGTCAGAGAAACATTGAGGGAGGGAAAGAGAGACCCACAAGGGCTGGAAACGAGAAAAGAAAAACGACAATTTACCTGTATCTACATCTTTTATCCCAGCCAAATGGGACCGATTTTCGTGATCCCTCACACAACTTCTCACACTTTCTGCTTTGACAACCTGTTTTCATTCCTCAAATGCATATACATCCTTCACTTGATCTAACCCCTATACATTACCTTACCCAACCTTAACCCATTTACTCGTCAATTCCTTTGCCCAACTTTGACAACTAATCACTAACTCAACCACCGTTCACTACCATTTACTATAGTGCTACATGACCTTAGATGTCTAGCACATTTATTTTGCTTTTAACCATTAACCATTATCTACATCTTTGTATCTATAGTTACATTATCAGCCTGTACATGTAGGCCGATAATGTATATATTTTGACATATCAAGTATTTATGTGTATTGCCTATATTTACTCTAAATATTAGTGTACATATGTATAAATGCATATTTAATAACTACATGTTCGAGCATATACATGTACGTATATATAAGAATTATTCAACAACCATTCCTCCACAAATGTATCATGGAGAGGTCATTTGGGAATACCAATGTTACTTGATTGGATACCCTTCCTAATTATAGATATATAACAAAAAAACAAATAAATATTCAAATATATGTATATGTGTGTGTGTGTGCGTGCATTTGTCTGTGGTTATATATAAACATGTATGTGTATATACATATATAAATTAATATATATTTCCACAAACAACCATATAAACATTTACATCCACACAAATATATGCCTCTCTCTGTCCCTCACTCTTTCTTTTCCCCCTATCTCGCTCCGTCTTTGTGTCTGTCACTTTATCACTCATTCTTTCTCTTTATTTTTTTCTGTCAGTCTCTCCCCCCCCCCCCCTCTCTTTTTATCTCCATCTCTCACTCTCCCTGTCTTTCTGTCTGTTTCTGTCTGTCTCTCACAAGGGCTGTGGACGAGATAAAGGCGACACGGAAAGAGAAAGAGAGAAGAGAGGAAGTGATAGAGACCCACAAAAGGTGAGGACGAGGGAAAGGCAACACACAAGGGCTGAGTATAAGAAGCGACTCTCGCTGTATTCTCTTTTTCTCTTACTCTTACTCGCCTTTCGTCCTTGTGATAGAGAAAAACCGAGAGGGAATGAGAGAAAAAGAGGATGAGACAATGAGTGATAGATACAGAGAACGAGAAATACAAACAGAGAGGGAGGTGAAAGAGAAGGACGCAAATAAAAATTAGAGGGGTTGGTCGTCCTCAGACCTCTTCCTCTCTCATTCTATATCTCCTCTCTTTCTGTCTTTGTCTCTGTGCCTCTATTTCTATCTTTGTCTCCATATATATGTATATATAATCATCTCTATCTGTATACTTAAATATAAAGGCATATATATGTATCTAAAAACATTTTTATATGGATATATATATATATAAATATATATATAACAGTGTATACATTTATATATATATATATATATATATATATCTTATGTATACACACATTTACATACATATATATGTATATATAAACATACAAACAGATACACATATTTACACATACATAGTTTATTTATCTCTATATGAATATATATGAATTCGCCGACGTGGCATAAGTGATATCGTGGTTGATTAGAAAGGGCATCCAATCAGAGAGGGGTTGTACTGCCAAATTACGCCTCGACAATGAATTTGGATATATCTAAATCCAACAGTGTAATGAATGGTTCAACAAATAAATATGTATATATGTACAAGTATATTTATATATATATATATATATATATATATATATACACACATGTATATAAAAATTACGTGTATGAATATTTATATATGTATTAATATATATAGTAAACATAAATGTGTATGTATAATTGTGTTACAATTTGTACACAAAGATGAAAAGGAAAACAGCCACAGTAAAAAATAAATATAAATCGTCACGTTTCGAAGTCTTTACGAGTTCCTCTTCAGACGAATAAACCGAAATGGATTCCAAATAAGTACATATATATATATATATATATATATATATATATATATATATATAATAGGTGTATATATAAATATACATAAAGATATGTATATATATGAGTATATACATATAAATTAATATTACGCATATAATATAGATATGTATACATACATATTTATACATATCCATATAAATGTATTTACACAAATCTATCAAACATGTATATCTCCCCCCCCCCCCAACAATCCCTTTCCCGTTGTCGTGGGTGGGTGGGGGGGGGGGGGGAGGGGAATTAGAAAGCAGAGACTGGGACCTAATGCTGGGGAACTCCCCAACCTTAGGACTCAGCCCTCGTGTGAACTACTTTTGCATGGTCTTTTTCCCCCTCCTACTTTTTCGTTTCTGTCCCTTCACCAACCCCTTCTAATATCTACTTTCTAAGGTGTGAGAGCCGTGCTGAAAGGATGAAAGGATGACTTTGTGCCAGTCCTGAACGGCCTGAGTGAGCCATGAACACGGTATTACCCTGCTTTAGTTGCTTAGCACTTACCCCTCAAGGGGACCCTGAGGGGTGGACTGTTTCTCTCCGCAACATACTCCAGGCTTACCATGGCCAACAATGATGTTATACCATTATTAGGGACAATGAGACTTGCCCCCTTCATCAAGTAGCCCCACTAATTAAAACTCTCCCGATTCCCTGACTCCAGGCTCTCCTTTGACTACGGCTCCGAACACTACAACTACTGCCTCCTCCTCAATGCCTAGTAATACAGTATCCACCCTAGTGAACACTCACCCCCGGGAGACATTTCTACTCTCCCAACATGCTCAACTTCAACATCTCTACCCCAACAACCTTCTTCAACTATCCCATCCTCTCTTATTACTACCTTACAGCTTTATTGCCCACCTCTCCATAACACTACCTCTCTCAACACTACTCCCTCTTCCACACACCCCTGTCCTTCTACTACCCCCATCTCTACAAAAATCATAAATACTCTATTTAGCCCAGCTAAATGGGACCGATTTTTCGTGATCCCTCCAACAGCTCCCTACTCTGACAACACGCTTTTCATCTAGCAATGTCTCCAAAAACAAGTAGGCAAAGTCTTTCCGTAGTCGACCCGACCGTTCCCGTCTCGTCACAGTAACATCTGAAAACTAATCTATAGCATTATTAAATCTAACTGATCTATATGGTAACCCCATCCCTGCAGAACCCCATCCAACCCTCAATACTTGCACCGGAACTTTTCCTATCTCCCCAGCAAATTGCCCTATATATAACAAAAAATAGATTGTGGAGAATACACTCAGCTGTCTCACAGACTATGATGCGATATCAGTACAATGCTACTCCATTCCTCCCAGAGGTCATACGATGAACCCCACTAACATTGCCAAAATGTCTGTAAACATGACTTTTCCCTTTTATGTTTACACCGATGGAGAATCCCTCTCTGCCCGACCATATCAACCTCCTCGTCAGTGCCATTTTTTTTGGTATTTAGGACATCCTGACAAACATTGCCGTTCCACAGCCAGATGCCTGCTATGTACCCAACCTGGCGATACTCGATCAAACTGCTCAGCACAATCATATACGTGTGCCAACTGTGGCGGCCCCCATGATGTATTTTATAAGGGCTGTCCAACCTACAAATTTGAGTCTGAAGTGGCAACTCTCAGATTCAGACTTGGACTCAATCTATGTGAAGCCAGACAGGAAGCATGTCAACGAGGTTTTCCTCTTACTCCCTACTCCAGTAATGTCGCTTACTCTGCCCCTCCCCCTACCTCCCAAGCTCAAACACCCTCCCCTAAACCTATCCCTTCTCCATCTAACTTCCCCTCTTCTACCTCCTACCTTCCCCAGTCAAATTCTGTTATCATCCTAAATCCAGACACTCCAATCTCTACTACAGCCCCAACACTTTCCCCTCTCCCTCCCCGCACTACCTGCAGCAGACAGAATAAACGTTCTACCCCCTCTTCCCCTACCACACAATCACCTATACATACATATATACACACATATACCTATGTATATACAGTTTATAGACATGAACTGACAAACAAGAGAATGAGAAATACGAATGTGACAGACAAATTTAGAGAAAGAGATACAATGGCTAATAGTCCATGAAAAGAGGAAATGTAATGTATGTAATATTACATATGATACATATATTTTTGTAACTCATGAAGCATATACGGGCACACGCACGCGCACGCACGCCCACGCCCACACACGCAAACGATGCACACACAATGATAAAGCGTCTTTATATTCTCCATACTCATACTCCGGTTTTGCGTTCATGTAACGTTCTATAATGGAGAATATAACGTAGTATGTTTTGTTTATTGAAAAAGTGTTTTGTTTCGGTGAAAAGAAAGTCTCACTTCATTAGTTCGATCAGCTGCTCCTAGATGGTGCCCTTGCTAATTTCACAGCGAATTTGCAGATTTTTATTTGATTTAGCTGCCATACATTGATGTTTGAGGTATGAGGCATTTTCTATATTCAAGAAATATGCAAATATTGTCAATTGTTCTGTTCAAATAGATGCGGAATGCCGCCTTACTTCCATAGGTGTTGCCATTTCGATTCAAAGAAGTCTGATTTGAAAAATATCCCATACAAAGCCAGCTATAATTAATACTGCACATTTTGTAACCAGTTAAAAAAAAAAAAAATTAAATTGCTTACTTCGTTTCTAAAAATTGATATTAATACACTTACTGGCTATCTATGTTCTACCAATCACAACCTAGGGTTTTCGCCTCATTCATAATAATACTATTTATGCTATGTTTACATCGAGGTGGTTGCCAGATGTACAAAAGTGGGACCCAGCATGTGTACTGAAATATAATTCCGCAACTGTACCTCCTACCACTGCCTGTAATGGCAAGTGTTTCTCTTCGCGACCTCACCATCGTACACCCGAGACTTACTTTCAACACCAAGTGGTTCGTCCTATACCAATGTCTATGGGGTGTCAGTCATCCTAGCAAGGTCATGTGTAAAAAAAAAAAAAAAAGAAAAAAAAAAAAAGAAAAGAAAAAAAGTCCATCGAAAAATTATTCCTATTCGACTTGAAGATGTAATTAATCACCAAGATGAAAAGGAGATGGCTAATTGCATTTCTCTGTCTCAGTTCTACAAAGACTTCAAAGTGATCAGAGTTTCCTTGACAAATCCTGCACGAGTCTGTTTTGCAAGTAGCTTCAACAAGAGAAAGGTCTATTTCTGTAATGTCCTGTAATGAGCTTTCCCTGAATGTATACATGCATTCATACAGGCATACATACTATAAATATACATGGGTTGTGTGTGTGTGTGTGTGCGCGCGCGTATGCATGTGCGTTTGTATGTGTATATGAATATATGTGTGTGTGTGTGTGTGTGTGTGTGTGTTCGTCTCTCTTTCTCTCTACATATGTGTGTGTGTGTGTGTGTGTGTGTGCATGTGTTTGCGTGTGTATGTGTGCATGTGTGCGTGTGATTAGAAGTGTATGATAATGAAAATGAAATGAGTGAAACATTTCAGCTCCTATGAGCACTTTTTGAAAAAT
>NC_061857.1:12203894-12208894 GCF_019202785.1 Penaeus chinensis
TAGCTAGATAGATATGTATATGCATATATGTATATAGACCACTGGCAGTATCAACTATTTTTGATAGAATATGCATCCCATAATGAAAGCAACTTATCATTTCTTAATTCTAGTTTTGTACATTATTGAAGACATGATATTAGTAACTAGAGTAGCCATTCTTAGCCTAAACCACTGTAACAACAACTTTTGGCTGGCTTCGGATGTACTGACAGGAGGACTGGGTCACAGTATCATGATGAATTGTGTGCTTGGCAGGTTGATGTGTTGATGCGGAACAGGAATTTTTGAGGTATTGTTTGAGGTCAATCCCACTGCTGCCACCAATTGTAAGAGCCTGAGAGATGGGCCCTACAAGAGTATTGCAATGTAAACACTGAGGGGGAGGACTCGGTGGATAACTGTCCCTCCCCTCCCGCGACTGAAGTTTCAGTCTGTAATTCAGTGGATAGCCCCACTGAATCCATTGCCTTGCAGCGGGCGGGTGCTGAAGGTGGTGATCCTGATGCCCAGGAAGGAAGTGACGGCTTCACTTTAGTGAAGTCGAAAACTAAGAAAAAAAGCTCAACAATGCCGGTAAGAGACCACTGGCACCAAAAAGTGAATATTTTCGCCTCGCTTTCCCTGAAAGTACCACGAAAAACGATAAACTGAAATGGCTACAGAACCTCGGCAACGACTCTCGGGCCCAGGGGGGTACCCCCCTCGACCTTGTGCGAGGAGACACTCTCTCCTCGCCGTATGTGTACGTCGCTCGCTCTCAGCGAAAATATGTTGACGACCTTATTAAAGGATCAATTGGAGGTATTATCTTCAAACTTTGTGATGAGCCCAAGAAGCAAGAGAAATATGACGAATACCTTGTGACCCACTACAACAAGGATTTTGATCTTGAACATGCGTATGCACTCGAAGGAGTTCATAAGGCCATACGAGTGAACAAAGACAAGAAACCACTCAACCGTATACGAATCATATGGAAAGGAGAGCAACCCCCTCCCAGTACATACCACTTCTTTGGGAAGTACATACCCGCCAGCCACGTGAGGCCGTGGAGGGCATCCACCGTCATCTGTTATAACTGCATGGAAAGTGGCCATGTAGCTAAATACTGCAAGGGCAAGGCGCGCTGCGCAGAATGTGGAGAACAACATATTGCCAGGGAGTGTCCTCGCAGTGCAGCAGAAGAGAGTAATGCAGAAGCACCAGCTTTTGTCCCATCCTGCTTCAGGTGTGGGATGACAGGTGTTAATGCCTGGCACTGGGGGTGCAAGGGCCTCCCTGCCCTGGCCCCTGGCCCCTCCCCCCCACCCCCTGTGGTCCCAGCACCGACCGCGAGTGACCAGCGCGACCCTCCCAACCCAACCAGCGGACAGGGTGCCGGGGAAGCGCCTGCCCGTGCCCTGTGTGACGTCACCAACCGCAGAGATTTCCCGCGGCTGCCGGCGAGTGGGGGTGCAGAGGTCGCCGAACTACGCGAAATGTTTGCGCAACTGGCGGAGAAGGTGAACAAGATGATGTTGATCCTCACAGAGGGTGACTCGGGCGTCAAAGCTGCCTTACTCTCTGAATTAAAGACCACGCCCCCCCTCCCTCCCCGGGAGCCAGCCGAGGCAGCCGTCCCTCACCCTCAGGCAGGGATGACCGCAGGCCAGGCGGGGGAATCCCCCGCACAACCATGTGACAGAAGTGACGTCACGCCAGCTGACCAAGGCGACATAAAAGTGCTTGAACTTTTAAAGGAAATAAAAGTTCTGAAAGAACAAAACACTTACTTAATTAATGAAATGGAAAAAAATAAAAGTGATTGTCAGTGCCGTGATACTCGTGTTACCATTAGTGCTAAACAAACGAACGAGGAGAACCGATGTCAGACCGCCAGTGCTGATAACCAGAGTGGGCGTGTCAGCGCTGACAGCCGCCACGAACAATATCAGGATCCCTGTGACATCGGGTCCAGTGACGCAACCAGCCCCCCAGGTGCACCTAGCACAATAACCGGAGGGACTGTGCTGAGAAGTGGAACAAAGCTAAGATCAAATGTTTGAAATGGTTAAAAGTACTTTTATGTTTAAGACTACCATCTGTAATGAAATCCACAATCATAAAGCTATATGTTTATGTGAATCTATAATTTGTAATATTAGAGGATATAACAGCATGAGGTACAGATTGCCTAATAGAACACTACTCACTTATGGATAAACGGACAATCAAATTTATATCATGGAATATGCGTAGTATAAAGCCTAGGCTGAATGACCTAGAGTTTTATATCCGTAAATATAATACTGATGTTATTTGCGTGCAAGAACCTTTTGCTGCTGCTGCTAAGATGAAAATAGCACCTGCAATTCAGGGATACTATTCATATGTGAATACAGCCATGACTGGATTGTTGACATATGTGAAGGTAGCACTGCCACATAAATTAGTTAAAAAATCCGAGAACACTGATGTTCAATTTCATCATTTAAAAATTCAGACTGCCACTGGCTATTTTTCACTGTATAATGTATATGCCAGATACTCCAAATTTCTGGCTAGTTCTCTCCCCAATTTTCACAACCAAAGCACGTTATGTATGGGCGACTTCAATGCAAGGCATCCACACTTTGGAGACACCCAACGTAATAGTAATGGGGAAGAATTCAAACATTTTATCAATAGTAGATCACTGACAGTATATGACACAGAAGCAGAGACTCATTTGGGAGGTGGCAGATTAGACTATGTATTTGGCAAAAATTTAGTTCATGGTAATGTCTGTACTTCACTGGTGCGAGAGTTAGTTAGTGACCACTTTGCAATACGAACAGATTATACTGTAGACACCAATTCAGCGACTAGATCACCTAGGCTCCGAATAATTATCCCACCGGGCCTGGAGCATCACTTCAAGGCACGGGTCTATGACTGGTATAACACCTATGAAGTAACATCTGTTGAGAAATTTTCTCAGGATCTAATCAAAGTTGTCACTGACTACTATGACACTTGGGTCTGTTCAAGAAAACTCTCAAAGAAAAAGAGGCCCCAGACCTCCCATGCACCGAGGTGGATCAATGACCCAATTCTGGCTAAGGAATATATACGGGTTCAGGAGCTTGCTAATTGCTATAAAGATAATAAGACGACAGATAATCTTCTGCAGTTTATGAAAGCCACCAAGGAATTCAGAGATTTAAAAACTCAGATTCGTAGTAAATACTGGGAACAATTTCTGCAAAGTATCAATAGTCAAACTTCTATAGCGGACGTATGGAGAAAAATTAATAGACTGACAGGTAAAGCCCTCACAACACCGCAGTTCCACAGTCCACAGGAACAGGCTAATATGCTGCTAGAGCAGTGGGCAGGAAATTCTCAAGTACACTCACTTCCACAAGGGATAAAAAATCAGCTCAACAAGTCGAAAATAGATAGAAATTTCAATATAGCAATAGCATGTGCTGCTATTGACCCCTCCGACTTTGTCGAAATAACCGAGTGGGAACTGAGCAATGCCCTTCTGAAAGGTAAGGCAACCGCCCCTGGCGAGGACGGCATTACTTACAGCGTCCTTCGTCACATTGCTCAGGTACCAGGCAACCCACTTTTACATCTGTATAGACTCAGCCTATCACAAGGAATCCTCCCAAGCTCCTGGACTAAAAGCTTAATCATTCCTATACCCAAACCCAATACTGATAAATACAGACCCATTTCCTTGACCTCCTGTCTGTGCAAAGTACTTGAGAGAATAATTCTGAACAGGCTCATGTATCGCATAAATGCTAAGTTATCCTCCAGACTGTATGGATTTCTCCCAGGGCGTAGCAGTCAGCACTGTTTTGCAGAGTACTTAACAAACTCAAACCCAGGCATGCAAACCGTATTTCTTGATCTTAAATCTGCTTTTGATATTGCAAACAGGGAAATTATCCTTGAGCAACTAGCTAGCTTTGGTATTCAGGGAAAACTGTTAACATGGATTCAAATGTATCTGTCGAATCGATCGGCTCAGGTTCTCTTCAGGGGCATTAAAAGTACTCATACAAAAGTATTTGAACTCGGCACACCTCAGGGAGGCGTACTTAGTCCCATGCTATTTAATATCCTAATGCATAGATTACTGGGCGATATACCACTTGCAGGCAATGACTCCATTATTTGCTATGCCGATGACATTTGTATTAAATCCTCATCCGAGGAGAGAATGCAAGAGATTCTAGATAAACTTTCTGCAAGGGCTACTGAGTGTGGCTTGATAATTTCATCTGAAAAAACAAAGGCACTTAACCCACAGACAATCCCTCTGCCAAGGTTTCATATAGATGACGTTGAGCTAGATCTCTGCCATCAATACAAATACCTTGGGGTGATTGTTAATGATTCAGAGTTCATTAGAAACCTGAAGAAAAGGCTGTGGGAGCGACTGAAGCCACTTAAGACACTTGTCGGCAAAGACCATGGTATTAATGTCAATATTGCGAGAATCTTTTACTTGTCATACATAAGGTCGTTCATAGATTACCATGCGTTGCACCTAGTATTGTTCAAGGAATCAGAGTTGACTAGTCTAGAAAGTGTCCAAAATGAAGCCATGAGGATCATTCTTGGTGCCCCTAGAACAACAAGGATTGTGAATATGAGAACAGAACTTAATTTGCCTTCTGTTTATGAAAGAATATTATACATAAATACCACATTTAGTGTCAAATCAATTAGAGAACCCCTCCATTGTACAGAGTTCCAAAGACAACTAAAACACAGAATAGAAGAGCTAACTTTGAATAACAACACCGATTCATACTCAAATTCATGGTTACAAGTGACGTGTAAACACTTAGCTCAGCTGAACATTCCCATAACTAAGACCCTACATGGACGTTCTGTACCACCGTGGAAAATGTCGGACCTAAGTGTATATTACACGACTGCCCCCAAAAAAGACAGTGCCCCCCCTGCTATACTTAAACAGTATGCACTTGCAAGTATAAATGAGCATCTAGACACTC
>NC_061857.1:12213894-12223894 GCF_019202785.1 Penaeus chinensis
TATGATCCGTGTGTAAAATTTTACATATTTGTATTTGTGTTTGTGTGAGTACGTATACATACACAGACACACACACATAGACTCACACACACACACATAGACTCTCTCACACACACACATAGACTCACACACACACACACACACACACACACACACACACACACACACACACACACACACACACACACACACACACACACACACACACACACATACATATATATATATTTATATATGTGTGGGTGTATGTGTGATTATCTATCTATCTAGCTCTCTGTCTATCTGTCTATCTATCTAGCTCTCTATTTGTTGATATATATAAGTATGATCTACCTACGTACCTATCTACCCATCTATAAACAAAAACACAAAAACACACACAGGCATGTGTGTGTGTGTGTGTGTGTGTGTGTGTGTGTGTGTGTGTGTGTGTGTGTGTGTGTGTGTGTGTGTGTTTGTGTATTGTATATGTGCGCGCGCACACGCACACACTCACGAGCGTAAAGACGTACATGACGGGCGGAAAGGAGTAGAATGGTTTGAAAATGTAGATTTAATATGTAGATGAATGAAATAAAGTAAAGTATACAGAATGAGTAATAAATGAATAAAATGTATACAATATATAAATGAATAAAATAATAAAACTGATACAATGTAGATGGAAGTGATTAAGCGAAAGAATGAGAAGAGAGAGTGATTACAAAGAGAATGAGATGCATAGAAGAAAGTAGAGGAGGAGGAAGGGGACAGAGGGCTGGTTCCGACTCTAACGCTTCTGGCATCTTCCTCTCCGGCAATATTGCACTATGATTTGCAACAGAGAATGCATAGTGGATATACATACGTGTGCTTAAACTACAAAGAAAAAAAAGTACTCCTTATCCCTTCCCTGGCCTACGAGACGGCCTTATATCGCCAGCTTAGGCTCTACCGATCATGTTAAAAGGCATATTTCGGTAACAAGTCATAATTCTGGTTTTGCTGTTTATTATTCACGTCTGGAGGAAGTCCATTGCAATTGATCAAACTGCAGAGACATTCCTCCTCGTCAGGTGTGTAGTGAGCTGCCGCTCTTACTGCCTCTTCCGGCGACCCATACCCGCTCAGTATCACCCAAAACCCCCATGAAAAGTCCCCGCGATCAATATTGTACGTCTGGACCAGGGCGCGAGGATACTGACGGAGGCACCGCAGGAGGCGCTGTAGAAGGTATTGCCTGACGGAGGCGCTGCAGAAGGAGGATGGAGACGCCCTGGACATTTTTAGTATCCTGACGATATCTGGCCCAAGCTATTTATGGTACAACGTCCCGATGTCCCACTCGAGGCCTGCGAAGGATGACGTCGGGAGGTCGCCCTCATAGCTACGGGAATACCAAGATGGCGCCCAAGATGGCGACAGACAAGGCCGAGGGAAAATCTACAACGGGCATTTGGCGCCAAACCCCTCAGCTAGCCCACGGAAATATTTGTTATCGTTTATTTGAATTTATGTATGTTTGTTCTTTTCTTTTAGTGTTTATATTATTGTATGTGTATTTTTCTTCATTTAACCTCCTTTACTTTTTCAAAATACGGCAATCCATTACTAAAACTTTAGTATTCAAAGAAATATTCAGAGAAGGCAGACGACACTTAACTATGAAATGAGTCTAGCTGCGCGAACATCTCCTGGCGCACGACCTTGTTTGCATAAATAAGGTGGGGTCAACCACCTTGCTTGAGTTGCGCACAGGCATCGGCTCATTACCTGCGGTCGGCTATCCCTCAGATAACCGCCGTTCAGGCTTTGTCATTTTTATTTGTGCTTTTTTTTATTTGTTCTTTTAACTATGGATCTTACAGTGAGTCTGCAGTTTTATCAGGTATTGTTTTTTATTTGTTTTATTTAAGATTGCCCCTTTTTACGTGTATTTGTGTTCACTTTTACCGGAGGTTTTATTTCATTGTGTTCTCGCTTTTTTAAATAATAATGGTATTGAGTTTTGCCTTTTGTTTGCTTTTCCAAATAAATACATCAGATACAGTTTTATTGCTCATTTAATTTATCTTAACTCTTTCTATTTTAATAATAACTTTAATTTACTCGTATGATTTCACTTATACGTTTTATCAGTTATACACATTTTTGTTTTAAATTATCTATATTCCTTGTGAGTGCTTTGGGCAAAAGATTATTCGCTCATCTTTTCTTTGTCCATGAAATGACGCTACCAACCATAATACCGCACAAGACAAACGTCAAATGACAATTTCTTTGTGCCGGAACAGGAAGCCGGAGGCTTAGGTCTCGTTGGCTCCTACGGCCCCGCAAACTAGGGGGGGAGAAACGCAGACAACCCCAAACAGCGGATAATGGTGGCTTAATCGGTGGGATTGATTGTTTTAATTAATGATGACGTTTTGAGTTGTTCTTGTGCTGATGTTCTAGAGTGTTTTTAAGATTTTGCCAAAGCATACAATGATGATAGTTAAAGGTTACTGAAGACTGGTGTAGAGTAAGATATTGTTCAGTATGTACGTAATTTAAGTGTTTACTTTGAGTTTTGCTTGTTGCTTTAATGTGATTGACCAGCTTTAAACCTTTAGCTCTTATCATATATTATTTTCTTGTATTATTTGTTTACGAGTTTATGGTGGAATCGTTTTTGTGTATTCTGTCGTTTCCAGTTGTGACGTTTGATTTCTGTATTTGTCTTTGTCGTTTGATATTCTATGATGGTTAGGGAAAGGAGGAAAAAGTCTCAGCCTACGCCTGAGCTTGAGGATGAATCTCGCCCCAACCTTGATGATGAAATCCTTCTGGTTGATGAGGTTACGGAGTTGAGGGGGATGATTAAGGAGTTAACGAATCAGGTAAAGCGGCTCGAGAGGGAGAAAGATAAAGACCGTGATGAAATAAAAGGTTTACTGGAAAGGTTAACTTTGAGGTTAGACTCTGGTGCCACTACAAGTGCTGCAGAACCGCAGGGTGCCACTGTGCTTTCACCTCACACGTCACCCGTGAGAGGAGCTATTCCGAGAACTACCAGGCGCTTAATTGTAAGAGACACATCGCCAATGCTCACTCCGGCGAATTTTAGTATTCGGGCTGACTCACAACCGCAGGTTACTGTTGACTCTTCATCTTACGTAAGGCCCACAGTTGCTCCGCGCACACTGTTTACGCCTCCTGGTCAACAGGCGACACATATACAAAATAGTGATATCACACAGTCTACTTCACAGCCAACTTATCTGATAGTTTCTGATCGAGATTCTATCTCGAGGTTTAAAGCTGAAGCCCCAGCTTCTCAGCCACTTCGCAGAAATCAAGAAGTCGAAGGCTGGATTAGGCAGCTTGAAAATGCAGTCAAGCCTGCCACTGATGAGGCTCTGATTCAGGCTGCAAGAGCACATTGCAGAGGACAGGCTGAGTTGATAATCAACTCACCTATTTTTGATGACATCTTTTCGTGGGTAGAGTTTAAACAAAAGCTACGACAAAAATTTAGAGGATCGTGCTCAGCCTCTGATTTTTTCACTTTACTGTATGAAGTGCGTATGCTTGCAGGGCAGGCTCCTCTGGATTTTTATGTAATACTTGAGGGAATGGTGTATCAAGGCTATCGAGATCACCGAGAAGCAATAGGTAATCCTGAGGTGTTAATTCGAAGGGTATTTTTACAAGGATTGCCAGGCTGGCTAAGAGAGCTTCTCGCTCTTAAGGAAGGTGATTCGCTTCAGTCGCTTGTTGAAGCCTCACAGCGATTATGGAATGCCAGAGTAGGAGTGTCTAGCCATGATGAACCTCCTAAACTTCCTGCAGAACCACGAAGATCTGGTGTTGCAGAGATCTCTCGTGACCAGCCTCGTGCATATCGCCAAATAAATCAGCGATCGACAATAATTTGCTGGGGATGTCAAAGAGAAGGTCATATTCGAAGAGAGTGCCCCTTTCAGGATGGCCAGAGAGGAGGAGCTCCACTCACCTCTGGGTATCAAAGGAGCCCAAGAAAGGTCAGTTTCCGAGGACCACCAGATTTCTTACCAAGGAGAACGACAGTTGACAGAGGCTGCGGTCCAGACAATATCTGAGGTTACTGAGATTTCTGCTCAAGGACCATGTGGGAGACCTCTAGTGAAGATCTGTGTTGGAGGAGTAACTGTTACAGCTTTTATTGATACTGGATCTGAAGTTACTCTGCTTAAAATGGCTGCTTCGCAGACAATGACTCCAAAAAGAGTTTATCATGAGGGACGTGGTCTTCGAGGAGTTTCAGGCCGGCTCTTCGAGGCTACATCTGAGTGGGATGTTGATGTATCTATTGGTAATGGCAGGAAAATCCGAAAGTGTTGTCACAGATTGTGTTTGGTGGAAGGTATAGATTTCCCAGGGGATGTTCTTATTGGTATGGATTTTCTACAGAGGTTCTGTTACCAGTTGGTACATAATCATACTCCACGAAAAGATTACCTGAAGCTTCAAGGGATAATCCTCCCTATAACTTATGGTGTTGGGACGACTTTAGGTATCACTGCTGTAGCCGAATTCACTCCTAAGAATCAGTATCAGAAGTTAGCACTCAGGAGAACCACTTTATGTCCTCCTCGTAGTGGTCGTTATGTTTTCGTGACTGTGCCTCAGACATTTAATGATAAGGAAGTGCTTCTAGAAGCGGCCACTGACAAAGTTGTCGTTCCTAGGACGGTAGTTGTGCCTGAGAATGGAATTGCTTCTGTATGGGTAGTGAATGGAGGAGCTCGTCCCATTCACCTGCAAAATGGTACACACGTGGCAACTGGAGCACTTTGCACAGTGGTGGAACTGAAGCAGTCACCTGAAGGATCTTATCCTGTTGAGCAGCAGTTTATGGATAACTCTACTGATGTTGAGCTTTCCTCTGAGGAATTCAAGAATAGCAGTGATGCCTCTGATCCAGACTTTAGATTTGAGGATGATGATTTTGATGAAGCTTACGGTCAACTAGACTTCGGTTATGATGTTGATGACTTTGTTGTTTTTCCTGAGACAAGTTTAGATGATCCTCCAGACATTGCATCTGTTACTATGGCAACAGACGATCAAGAAAATGGCCCTGATTTGAGCCATTTATCAGACAAGCAACGTGAAGGTATTCTGACACTATTGGCTAATTATCCACGTCTTTTTAGCTCAGATAAGTTCTCTATTGGCACTGTGCCAGATGTTCAGCACTGTATACCTACACATGAGACTCAGCCATTATGCACACGCCAGTGGCGACTACCTGAAGCAGCTAAACAACAGATACGGGAGGAGTGCGACGCCATGCTTGAGGCTGGTGTGATTGAACCAAGCACATCACCCTGGCTCTCACCCGTAGTGCTTGTCAAAAAGAAGGATGGAACAGTTCGCTTCTGTGTAGATTATCGTCGGCTGAACTCTGTGACAATAGCTGACACCTACCCTTTGCCAAGGATTGATGAGCTGGTGGATGAACTCAGAGAAACAGCAGTCTTTTCACTACTTGACAGTAGGAGTGCTTACTGGAGTATCCCTGTGGCACCTGAAGATAGGCCAAAGACGGCATTCAGCGATGGTTATCGTCTTTTTCAGTGGCGACGTATGCCATTTGGTTTGTCTACGGCACCTACAACTTTTCAGCGAACTATGAATGCCATTCTTAGCCCAGTTCTCGGCCGGCATACATTAGCTTACCTAGACGACATTGTTGTCTACAGTAAGAACTTTGACGAACATCTGTGTCATCTGAAAGAAACACTGGATATATTAGATTGTGCTGGATTCAAGCTAAATGTTAACAAATGTGAATTTGTTGTAAAGAACTTCAGGTTCTTAGGATTCCGAGTTACTCCTGAAGGTATTCTCCCTGATCCTGACAAAGTTCGAGCAATTGCGGAGATGCCAGCCCCAAAAACAGTCAGGGGAGTAAGAAGATTCTTAGGAGCTACAGGATTCTTCAGAAAGCATGTTCCTGATTATGCTAAAGTAGCTGCACCTTTAACCCAACTCATCAAGAAAGATACTAGATTCAAATGGACAGATGAGTGCCGGAAAGCATTTCAATCTTTGAAAGATGCTTTGATGAATGCCCCGGTTTTGCGTAAGCCGAACTTTGATCTCCCATTTGAGATACACACTGATGCATCACAAGTTGCCATCGGTGCTGCATTAATGCAGAGAGACAGTGAGAACAAGCCCCATGCCATAGCCTACTTCAGTCGAAAGTTGAGAGGACCAGAGACTCGATATTCTGCTACTGACTCAGAAGCTCTTGCCGTTATTGAAAGCGTCCGGCAATTTGACCCTTATGTATATGGTCGCAAATTCACGGTGTACACTGACCATCGACCACTTGTGTACGTTTTCACAAAAAAGACAAAGTCCCCAAGGATGTCTAGGTGGGCATATGAACTGTCTGGCTATTCATTTAACATTCTGTACAAGCCTGGTACCTCACACCACATTCCAGATATGTTAAGTCGAAATATTTCAGCAGTGAGTATAGCAGATCCAGATCCAAAGACCATGAGATCAGAACAACTGAAGGATCCGATGTGGCATGAAATTATTGCTTATTTGGAAGAGGAAGCAGTTCCTCACAGAAAACCTCCACGCCCTCTAGAAGAATTTGAACTCCAGAATGGTGTGTTGTATCATGTGAAAAACTTACCTGATCGAATTGTGAGCCAACTTGTGGTTCCTCGACAACTTCGAAGAAGTGCATTAACATTAGCCCACTCTTCCCCAATTGCCGCTCACCCTGGTGTATTTAGAACATTTGTCAAACTTAAGGACATGTTTTATTTCCCAAATATGCTTCGTGACGTCAAGGAGTATGTTGCAGCCTGTGAGGACTGCCAACGACGAAAAGGAAGCCCAAGAAAGGCTCCTCTTGCAAAGCCGCCGGATGTCTCAGTTCCTCTTGAGAAAATAAGTGCAGACTTGATTGAGCTAGGGAGATCTGAGGCTGGTTATCGTTACTGTCTGACCATCATTGATCATTTAACTTGTTACGTCCAAATTGTTCCATTGAAAATCAAGGAAGCCGACTCTGTAGCTGATGCGATGTTCCGAGAATTCATTACGATCTTTGGTCCTCCTCGCCTTATACAAACTGATGGGGGATCTGAATTTAATAATCGGCTCTTTAAGGAATGCTGTCGACTACTGCAGATAAAGACAACCTTGACAACTGCTTATCATCCTCAGGCTAATGGGATGATAGAAAGAACAAACAGAGTAGTTAAGGATGCAATTGCATCCCTTGCAAATACAACACCTACTCGATGGGAGCAGCTTATCCCTCAGGTGAGGCTGGCTCTTAACAGCGCCATTCATCGTAGTACAGGAGATCAGCCTTTATACTTAATGACAGGTCATCATGGTCATTTTCCTGTTGGATTAACCAACGATCTTGTCTACAATTCAGAGTCATCTAGAGCCTTTTATAATGCTCTCAATATAGCTCGTAAGGTAGCCCTCGAGACTACAAGAACCGCAAGGGAACAGTGGACACGAGATTACGATAAGCGGTCTGCCAAACCAAAGGCATTAGCTGAAGGAGATCTCGTCTTATATAAGAATCGAGTTCGTAAGACTGGGGTAGATAAACTGCAAAATCCACGCTGGTCAGGTCCTGCACGCATCAAAAAGAAGATCGGTCCTGTTACCTTTTTGTTGAAAGATATCTATCAACCTTTTAATGAGAAGCAATATCACATTAATGACTTGAAACCCTTTAAAGTCTTGGGTGAGATCACTTACCCAGAGTTGTATGATGAATATGGTCCTGATTTTGTTGATCCACTTTTGGATGATGATGCTGAACCAGGTGTAATGTTACTAGCATCCTGTATCAAAATGTAATGTCTTGTTCTTATGTTTTACTTTTAACAATCTTTTGTTTTAGATTATCTTAGTTTTTATATGTTTTAAACGATATTAAATAATGCCAATTATGTCTGAATCCAAGCCATTTTTACCTCCTCGGGCAATATTAAATAAACAGATAGACAATATCCTGCTTTATTAACAGCTGCTTTCCTGGTCACTTTCACATATCTTAATAAGCCTGCGCAACTCCATTGGGGTTTGGGAGGGGATTTCTCTCATTCCAGATGTATGAGCACGTAACCACCCTGTCCTGGTCTGTGAATCCCGTGGAAGTAACCTGAGATGGAGGTTGATGCATAGGTGTCGAGAACCTGTGGTTGGAGATGAGGGTGCTGCAGTACCTGTGATGACAATGGAGATGTTGGAGGTATCACCCGTCAGTGGAGACTACTGTATTGACAGCAGCAGTCTCGAGGCAGCATGGTCGATGTTAAGACTGTCGGGAGGATGTCACAGCCACTTCCGGAGAGAGGAAGGTCAGGGAGAGCTTCGTCACCGTCGTCTCACGATGTCCCTGTGATCTAACCGAGGCGCCCTAGAACACCCCAGCAGAGGATGTGAGCAGATCTCGCTAGTAGGGGCAGTTGGACTTCGAGGACCAGCCATATGAGACGTCGTGGACTTCGCTCTACTAGGTGGGGGAGGGGTTGTAGTGAGCTGCCGCTCTTACTGCCTCTTCCGGCGACCCATACCCGCTCAGTATCACCCAAAACCCCCATGAAAAGTCCCCGCGATCAATATTGTACGTCTGGACCAGGGCGCGAGGATACTGACGGAGGCACCGCAGGAGGCGCTGTAGAAGGTATTGCCTGACGGAGGCGCTGCAGAAGGAGGATGGAGACGCCCTGGACATTTTTAGTATCCTGACGATATCTGGCCCAAGCTATTTATGGTACAACGTCCCGATGTCCCACTCGAGGCCTGCGAAGGATGACGTCGGGAGGTCGCCCTCATAGCTACGGGAATACCAAGATGGCGCCCAAGATGGCGACAGACAAGGCCGAGGGAAAATCTACAACGGGCATTTGGCGCCAAACCCCTCAGCTAGCCCACGGAAATATTTGTTATCGTTTATTTGAATTTATGTATGTTTGTTCTTTTCTTTTAGTGTTTATATTATTGTATGTGTATTTTTCTTCATTTAACCTCCTTTACTTTTTCAAAATACGGCAATCCATTACTAAAACTTTAGTATTCAAAGAAATATTCAGAGAAGGCAGACGACACTTAACTATGAAATGAGTCTAGCTGCGCGAACATCTCCTGGCGCACGACCTTGTTTGCATAAATAAGGTGGGGTCAACCACCTTGCTTGAGTTGCGCACAGGCATCGGCTCATTACCTGCGGTCGGCTATCCCTCAGATAACCGCCGTTCAGGCTTTGTCATTTTTATTTGTGCTTTTTTTTATTTGTTCTTTTAACTATGGATCTTACAGTGAGTCTGCAGTTTTATCAGGTATTGTTTTTTATTTGTGTTATTTAAGATTGCCCCTTTATACGTGTATTTGTGTTCACTTTTACCGGAGGTTTTATTTCATTGTGTTCTCGCTTTTTTAAATAATAATGGTATTGAGTTTTGCCTTTTGTTTGCTTTTCCAAATAAATACATCAGATACAGTTTTATTGCTCATTTAATTTATCTTAACTCTTTCTATTTTAATAATAACTTTAATTTACTCGTATGATTTCACTTATACGTTTTATCAGTTTTACACATTTTTGTTTTAAATTATCTATATTCCTTGTGAGTGCTTTGGGCAAAAGATTATTCGCTCATCTTTTCTTTGTCCATGAAATGACGCTACCAACCATAATACCGCACAAGACAAACGTCAAATGACAATTTCTTTGTGCCGGAACAGGAAGCCGGAGGCTTAGGTCTCGTTGGCTCCTACGGCCCCGCAAACTAGGGGGGGAGAAACGCAGACAACCCCTACAGGTGGCACTGCAGAGAAAGAAATAAAATTGTGATCTATTTTGTTTTTACTTTATCTCTAACCACCTTTCACGAATTAAGAATAGTGAAAGAGGGGAAAAAATAAACGTAGCTAATAGGTTGAAAATGTATTGAGGAATAACATAATCCCTTTTCTGCCGCCGCACAACAAGACACGTAAA